>NW_008684341.1:15978-19160 GCF_000695815.1 Acanthisitta chloris | reverse complement strand
TGGCCAAAGGCTGCTCCGAGGAGTCGCTGTACTCTCTCGGCTAATCTTTCACCACGGGAAGAACGGGGCTCCGAGCGAGGTGTCCCTCGAGTGGCATCGAGTCTGCTCCGGCTGCTGCGGAGATGTCTCCAGTTCTATGGGCTCCGATGGCTCCTTGCCATGCTGGCGAGCGAGACACAGAGCAGATATGTTTGCATCCCCCCCGCTTAATCATGCGATCTGATGCCAGCCCGGCTTGGAGCTCGCTTAACGAATTTAGGGCTCGCTTAGCGGTTTTGGGGCTCCTTTGGTGATAGCAACCCCTCTGACTGTGTTTCTGACATGGATGTCTGTAGCCGTGCGTGGGGGATTGAGCCTGGAGCTGTGGCAAGTCTCACCTTGGTGCGGTGTCGAGAGCATAGTGCCTGTGGCAATCGGTGTGTCTGTCGCGATGTTAAGGTCAGGGATGTGGGATAGGAGGTGCTAAGGTTAGGGATGTGGGATAGGAGGTGTTAAGGTTAGGGATGTGGGATAGGAGGTGTTAAGGTCAGGGATGTGGGATAGGAGGTGCTAAGGTTAGGGATGTGGGATAGGAGGTGTTAAGGTCAGGGATGTGGGATAGGAGGTGCTAAGGTTAGGGATGTGGGATAGGAGGTGTTAAGGTCAGGGATGTGGGATAGGAGGTGCTAAGGTTAGGGATGTGGGATAGGAGGTGTTAAGGTCAGGGATGTGGGATAGGAGGTGTTAAGGTTAGGGATGTGGGATAGGAGGTGTTAAGGTCAGGGATGTGGGATAGGAGGTGTTAAGGTTAGGGATGTGGGATAGGAGGTGCTAAGGCTCGGGATGTGGGGTAGGAGGTGTTAAGCTTCGGGATGTGGGGTGGGAGGTGAAGGGTGTTCCAGGAGTGGATTTGGTTGCTTTGGTAGGCAGTTGGTCGTGATACAGCTGCAGTAACGGTTCAACAGCTTCCCTAAAATGGAGCCACCTCCGTGTTCACGCTGGTCCTCGACTCTTGGAGCTTACCTCTGCCAGCCCAGGCTGAGGCTTTCCCTGGGCGCTGTCCCCATGGCACAGGGATGAGCAGAACGTGACTCAAATGAGCCCAAATGCTCTAGGTAGCCAAACCCTCTGCTAACAGACCGACTGTTTTTGAACCAGTGGCAGAGAGAAATTGCTTTGTACCCAGTACAAACCTGGTTTGTTAAACTTTCTCCTTCCCTTTGCCCTGGTTTGAGGCTCCCGAGCTCTGCCGGAGGCAGTGAGCAAACCCGAGTCCTTGGGCACGGAGGTGGATCCTGGCTCCGAGTGCTCTGCGTGCCTGGGTGAGGTGTCAGCGGTGCTGGGTGGGGAGAAGATGCTGTTGAGGGTTGCCTGCTCCAGAGAGACGACAGGAAAGTTAAAAAAAATCAGTATTTTGTACTAAAATTGACTTTTCTTTCCCGTTTGCCTTGGCTTCGCTGGCTGCCTGCACCGCGTTGTGCCAGAGCTTGGTGCGTGGCTGTGCATGCTGCTCCCGTGGGACTCAGCACTGGGGCCGAACCCTGCCCTGCCCAGCAGTGCCCACCTGCCCAAACTGAGCTGCACCCGCAGCCAGGGCTGCTGCTGCCCCTCCGCGCTGAGCTGCAGAGCACTGGTGGGCTCAGCCACCTCTGATGGCTCCTGCGAGGGTTTGGCGTGCCCCCGCGCAGCCCCTGCCGTAAAACCCTTTAAACCCGGTCCCGGGCTGATGGCACAGCCCTGGGAGCAGGAACCTGCCGCGGCAGTGCGGATCAGCCTGGCTGCAGGAGCAGCTCACACAGCTCAGCTCCGTCGTCCCGGATTTCTCGGTGCCAGGAAGCAGTTATCCCACCGAGCGGAGGGCAGTAGTTGCCCCGGGGGGCAGGAGGGCGGATTTGGGCAGAGGTTTTGGGAATCTGTGTGTGGGAGCAGACTCAGCTCTGCCGTGGCTGCTTTGTGGCAGGAGGTGCCTGCGCTGTCTGCGCCCACAGCTGCTGCTGGGAGGGGAAACTGAGGCAGGAGGCCCCGGGAGCTGCTGCCAGGCATCCGTGGAGGTCTGGGAGGACACCCGTGGGGCTGTGTGGGTCCCACTGAAGGAGGCTGCGTGCAGAGAGCAGAGTGCACCCTGGAGCTAGTGCTCATGGTTGGGGACCCCCTGCAGTCTCCCCATGGGCAGTGCTGCCCTCTCAGAAAGCCCCACACGTAGTGGAGTGTTTTCTGGGTGCACTGGGGACGGTGTGAGCCATGCAGCCCTCAGGTCACAGCTTGTGTCACCCAGATGGCACCTCTTGGTTTTCAGGGGTGTTTGTGCCCACACAGGGGATGTCTTGAGTCGGGGGAAGGTATCTCAAGTTTGATCAGTTCTCAGGGACACGCATGGTGCAGGGTGGGAATAATCCTGCTGTGGGTCCCCCCTTTTCTTCTCCGCCCTCCCCATGGTCCAAGGACATCACTCTTGGATGTGCTTTTATCCTCTCAAGCATATGGGATCTGCTGCCTGCTCCCAGGACGGAGCTGGGTAATGGCTGCAGTGGGAATTCTTTCTCAAAACCTGGAGTCTAACATCCCCTCCCTCCCGCCCAGGTGATGCTGGTGGGCGACTCGGGGGTCGGCAAGACCTGCTTGCTGGTGCGGTTCAAAGACGGCGCATTCCTTGCTGGCAGCTTCATTTCCACAGTGGGAATCGACTTCAGGGTAAGTTCCTGGGGGGCTTCTTGGCCCCTGTCCGGGGGTCTGGCAGGTGAGTAGTGGATTTTGTTGCTCCAAGGACTTAAACCTTGTCACCATGACCCGTGGCTGCTCCACTGGGGCACGTCAGGGTCTGATGGCAGGGGCTCTTTCTTACGGCTTTGCACAGGTATGGGGGAGTGTGTCCTCTGCTCAGAGTCCTGGGGCTAATTCCTATAAGAACTGCTGAGGCCTGAGATTTGCCCAGTGAAAATATTTCCCTACGTCAGTTTCAGTGTTTTTAAGGGTTGTTTGTTTTTGTCTTGAAACAACAAAACCAAAGCAGACATAGACCAGAATCCCCTGGAAGCATCTCCTGAGTACAGCTTTGGGGTGCTGGTGTGTGAGTCTGGTGCTGTGTGACCCTGCTCCCTCAGACATGGGGGTGTGTTGTGCTGGGATCTCTGAACTCTCAGTTATGTTGGCAGCAACCAGAGCACCCCAGTGCCAGAGGAGTCCTGCGGTCACTTGTATGGCTC
>NW_008684341.1:9471-15943 GCF_000695815.1 Acanthisitta chloris | reverse complement strand
GGGATAATGGGGAGATTAGGGGAGCAGAAGGGGAGACACATCACATCCTGCAGTGCCCTGGTGTGCCCAGAGCATCCTTTGCCAGGTGGGAGCATCTTAGTGCTGGCTGGGGCCCTTGAAGCCTTTTCTTCACCGTGTTTCCCTGTCAGTACCTTGCTGATGGAGCTGCCTGGGGACACTGTGGTCCAGGCAGCCCCTGGTGAAGGAGATCTGCAGTGCTGTCACCCCTGGGGTGGGACAGCAGAGCAATGGGGACAGTGACTTTACAGAGATGGTGTCCAAGAGCCCTTACAGCAGCTGTGCAGGGCACGCAGACAGCTTTTGCTACCAAGGCAGGAGCCAGCAGCATGCCTGGCTTGGCTTGCTGGACTGAGGTCCGAGTGCTCCCTGTCTCTCACGAATCCCTTGACCATCTGCTCCTCCTAAACTGCCCTCAAGATGTCTGGCCAGTGCCACGGGCTCCTGAGGGAGGCTTGGGTCCATGAACATGCCCAGTGACTCTGCTCTCCCTGCCCTGCTCCCGGGGCACTGGCTATGTCATCTCACTGTGCAATGGATTTGGCTCCATTTCAGTGCTGTGATGGTGGATGAGGTGAAGAGCTGGTGTGATGCTATGCACTGGTGTTGTATCCTTCCAACCACCTTTCCCCAGCAGGATCTTGGATCTCTCCCTTTCCTGGAGGATTTCTGGGAGATGGGTGTCTTGTAACCTGCTATTTTGTGGGGTGTGAGTAATAACTGGCGGCTGCAGTTAGGGGAAGGGCTGAAGGATGGCTCAGAAAGCCTTTAGGAAGTGATGTGTGGTGCTGAGAGAGGCTGAGAGCTGCAGCAGGTGAAATGGGAAATTGGAGTGTATAATTTTATACAAAAGTAATTACACAGTATTTCAGGTGTTCTTCAAATGCAAAGTGTTTTATTAGTGATTGCAATGATTGATACCAAGGGCAGGCATAAAATCACATGACTTATTGATTACAGCACTGAAACAACTGTTACTGAGCAGCAATCAAATTAGGGTTAATCTACTTCCCTAACAGAGCTGCTAAAGCTACATTGCTCTAAAACAGACAGATTATACAGCAGGAAAGATGGTGTGCATGCCCTAAAACTCGTTATTATCATCCTTGTAAGGCATTCATAATTTTGGGGGGGGCATGGAAATAGTGTTTTGATGTGCATCTCCATTCCCATTCAGATAATCCTGTTTGCAGGCACTGGGTAATTGTCCCGCTCGCCGCTGGCACCGCGAGGCAGATGACACTCTGGGGTGGCAGCGCTGGAGGCTTCTGCTGGTTTTAATTTGTGTCTTTCTAATCACAAACCTGTCACAGTGCAGCTCCTTTCCTCTGTAATCCCAGAGCTTGGCATGGGGTTTGCTGGCTGTAGCGGGTGAGGCTGTGAGACCGGCAGTGGTGCCGGGAAGGTGTCGCTGGGGTTTGTCGCATTCACCTTGACCCAGTGTGAGAGGTGCTGAGCAAGCACAGGGCATTTTTTGGCACTTTGGGGTTTTTTGGCAGGGTTTGTGCCAGTCTCTGAGCCTTGCTGGCAGCAGAGACTGCAGGGACCTCCCCAAGGCCAGTGCGTGCCGCAGCTGCACTCCCGTGCACGCCTGACCTCCTTTGGCCGCAGACGCTGGGACCTGCCGGGACTCTGGATCCCATCTGGGCTGGGAAACCATGGGGACAGAGCTTCCTGGCTCCTGACATTGTTTTGGGACCATCTTCACTCCTCTTGATGCCATATGGTCCCCACTCTGGGATTCAACAGAACTACATTATGGGCTGCACCTGTGCCCACCCAGTCACTCTCCACCTCCTCTCCCAGTCCCTCCACTGGTCCCGGTTTGCTCCAGGATCCATAGTTCATTTTCAAGGATGCCAAACCATTAGATGAAGGCAAAGCTAATGGATTACATAGGCCTGAATGAATGTAAATGAATAGAAATCCATTTAAAATTAATCTGGCGTTACAATTCCGAACAGCCCTTGAGGTTTGTTCCCTCCTACTGTTTGATGTGAGGGAGAACCTCCCGCCTTGTGTTTGTTTATCATAGTCTCTTAAACAAAAAAGGATGTTGATCTGAATATGTTTGGAAAACAAACCTCTGATGCTGGGGAAACAAAGATGTTAGTAGTATTGAAAAAGGCATCAAAATGGGACCTGTGGCTTCGAGCTCTGGAGGCACTGAGTCCTCAGCATTCCTTCTTTGGAAAACAGAGGGAGCATCTTTAGCTCCTCGGGAATGTTCCCGGTTTCCCTGTTCCTCCAGGACAGTGCCAGGGTGTCGATGGGTTGAGGGTTTGGGTCGGGGGGCACTGCTGGGGTGAGCCTCGTATGCTGTGGGTACCACTGAGGCAGAGCCCTGGGCGAGGAGTTCCTTGGAGTGACAGAAACATCTCTCTGAGTCACTGTGCTGCTTCCCCCCCGAGGGGAAAACCTCTGGAGGGAGCAAACCCCTCTCTGCTGGTGATAGCTGGATGGCAGGTGTCACCTTCAGGGTCTCCAGCCATCACTAGATAACGAGGGGCTTAATTATTCCCTCCTGTGAGCTGTGCCGAGCCATGGCACAAGGTCTGATTCCTCCTGGAAGATCCTGGCAGATCTCTCTGCTTGGGGGGGTCTCTCCCCACGGATCGCTGCTGGTGAAGGCAGAGCAGCTCTCTGGGCAAGTCGTGCTTCCCTGCCTTCCTATGTTCAGATTCCAGGGATAAGGGGCTCCTGGAAAAGAGCAGGTTTAGCGCTCAGGGGTGTGAATCCCATTTTTCTCAGTGCCACGGAAGGATCTGCCTCTCACTGTAATTTTGGCAACGCTGCAGAAACCTTGACAGAAATTCAAGCTGTGCAGCCGGCAGAACTTCTGCCCTGTTGTGACAGCTGAGTAAGGAGAGGAAAGTCTTGCCAAAGCCAAAAAGCCAAAGGGCCACGTGAGCTCATCATGTCCCTGTCCATGATGCCGTCCAGGTTCCGGGAGCTGCCCAGCCTGGTGCTCGCAGCCCCGAGCTCTGCAGGGTCAGGGGAGTGAAGATTTTTGTACTAATTGGACTTGAAAGGAAAACATAAAAGAAAAAATTAAGGATGAGCCTTTTCTCCCTGGGAAGAGGTGCTAATGAGCTTCTTTGCATGCAAAGGGGTGATGGTTTCTCTGTTAATCAGGGGGATGAAACCACTGGGAAGCACTTTGTGGTGGAGTTCAGAGCAGGGTGGCTTCTCTTCATCTTCTCCGAGGTGTGGTGTCACTCCTCTCTTGCTGCCCCGAGGAGAGGGAGCAAACCAGCACCCTCCTGGCATCAAGCATGCTTAAGTGCTGCTGGGAGCGAGGGAGGCAGCCCCGGAGTCGGCACAGCTCCAGGCTTCCAGGGCAGGCAGCAGGCACGGGGAATGTACCCTTTGAAGGTTCAGCTTTGATGTCCCCCGGTTCACACCGATGTGCTCCCCCCACCGCAGCCCCCTCGGGGGGCTCTGTGCTCTCTGCTCCAGCCTTGGCTGTGCCGCACTCATCTGCCGTCGGGATGGCTGCGGCACTCCCAATTCAACCTGGCACTGCCGGCCCTGAGCTCTAAGGACTCTTGATTACACTCAGCCCTGTGCTGCCTAGAGGGTGGAATCAACAGTGTATAATGTGTTTTATTGCAAGAGATTACTTGCAACTCTGTTTACTTTTCGTTGTGTGTATGTGCACCTTCTGTCAGCCATCAGTGGTCATGTGCTGCCTCTGCCTCCCACAGCGAGTGAACTTTGCCCAAGGATGGGTCCAGCCATGCAGACTAACAGTGACTACAGTTTGGATTCACCAGGACTGGTCCTGGGTCTCCATGTGCTCAGGGGAGAGGGGTGTGGATGCCCTGAGCATCTGCTCATCCCCAATGGGCACCCACATCCCTGTCCTTGGGGTGATGCTCTGGTCCCCAGCAGGTGCCCACATTCCTTCTCTCAGGGTGATACTCTGCCCCAGCCTCTGCCTGGTGCCTCCCTTTGAAGGGCTGGAGCTGCCTGAAAGCCCAGGGCTGGCTTTTATCTCAGCAGTTGGCACGGAGCATTTAGCAGGGTTCATTTTCTGATGGATCGGTCTGGAAAAAGTGGGAGTGATTTCAGGGTGTCTTTCTATACCAAACGAGCCCTGAATGTTGGAGAGAACGGATGCTGGCGTCAGGCAGTGTTTGGCCTCTCCTTTGCTGTGTAGTGTGATGTGTGTGGGGTCAGGATGGGGATCTGCTGCAGGTGGGTGGGTTTAGATTGGTCCCCAGGGCTGGAACACTGAAGGGAAGTGTCCCTCTCCTGGGAGAGGCATCTCAGTGCTGCTGTGTTGGTTGGGCCAAATTCCACTCTGTGGGGCTGCTGTGCTTATGGTAACACAGGTGCAACTTGGATGAGAAAGGTGGGGAAGGAGCAGGCAGGGGGATGCCTATGTGCCCACCTTGGGTATGCCCACTGCAGGGGATTGGAACTGGATGGTCTTTCAGGTCCCTGCCAACCCAAACCACTCTGCGTTTCTGTGTGTTTCCAGCAGCTCTTTGTCTGAAATGGGTTTGTTCTGCAGCTCCCATTGCTGGATGAATTTTAATAGCAGCCACTAGCTGTTTTCATATTTTTGCATTTCTCACTGTAAGGAGAGCTGAGCTCAATTTGCCTGGAGAAGCTTTCCATCCCTGGAAGTGTCCCAGGCCAGGTTAGATGGGGCTTGGAGCAACCTGTGCTGGTGGAAGGTGTCCCTGCCCATGGCAGGGGTGGGACTGGATGGTCTGTAGGGCCCTTCCAGCCCAAACCATTCCAGGCTTCTGTGATGATTCCTGCTATGCTTCCACCCTTCTGCCTGAAGGGGGTGGATGCAATGCCAGCACCAGTGCCGTAGGGACCAGGTGTGCCTGAGCCCAGCAGTGCTGAGACAGGTCCCAGTGCCCTCACTCAGGGACAGCAGCACTTGTTAGCCAGAACATGCTGTGACTTTGTTGTATGTGACTGACGACGACAGCTTCACCACAGCTGCTGCCAGTGCCTGTTTCCTGCTCCCGGGATGGGCTCTCAGGGGAGTAAATATCCATTTTTCCTGGGAAGCTGAGCCCTGCCTTGCTTTCAGTGGCTACTCCTCGCCTTGCAGAGGGCCACAGCTTTGCAGTCAGCAGTGCCTGTCATTTGCATGCAGGGGCTCAGTTGCCAAGAGATGCTGCGAGCGGTGCCCGTGGCGGCTGCGCCTGCTCCTCACAGCTGCTGGTGTTTTATTCATCTTCCTCTGCCTCTTGCATTTGAAAAACAATAACCCCCCAGTTCTGCAGCACACCAGGAAGCTGCAAACCTCTGTGTGCAGGCAGTAATCCCAGCGGACAACAGGCTTGTGCCTTGGGAAAGGCAGAGAAATAAGGTGAATGTCTCCAAAGCAGACAAGTGCTTGAGCAGCTGGAGCCTGATTAAGAAAAGTCTTGCCCAGTTTAATCCTCTTCGCAGGATGGTGGGAAGGTGCCTTCCCCACTCTCCTACCCCCTCAGTGTTGGAAATACCGCCCAGCATAGTTTGTGTGTGGAATTTTGCATCCATTCCAGCTGACGTGAGACTGCTGGGGGTTTGGGAGATGTTTCTCAGGCTCCTGCAGCCCTGCTGCTGCCCGGTGGTCTCCCAGTGCTCACTGATAGCTGTGGGTCTGTCCTGGTCTGGGATGGTCGGAATAATGGGTTTCATTACCTCGGGGGGACAGCAGAAGGTCTGGGATGCTCGGGAACTGCAGTGTCAGGATACAGGCATGGAATAATATGCTTGGGAGCTGCTGGTTGAAGGAAAGAGGTTGTGAAGGTGTTCACCGTAATCTGCCTCTGGTCAGAGCTGTGTGGCAGCCCAAAACCCTGATGGGGACCAATGTGGTTGGAAACTCATCTGGAAAATGCCATTCCTTCCTACTCACAGTGTCTCCAGGGGTGTGGGGCAGAGCCTACTCCCTGCCTTACTCCAGCTTAGCAAGGTGAGGAGGAGGTCGGGCTGGAGGAAGGCTGTGGGTACACAGCTGTGCTGTGTCAGTGCCTCTCTGGGTGCTGCCAGGTGGGAAATTGGCTCCAGGGAGGCAAATTTGGGCCCTGGAGCAGCTAGAGCCGGTGCTGAGCTGGGCTGGGTCTGTTCCTGGTGCCAGGACCTGTGAGGGAGTGTTTCATAGCCAATAAAACATTTAAATGGGGCTAGAGTAAGTCTAAATGGTTTGAATATTTAATGGAATACATTTGGCTTAATTTCACTTTCATCTTTTCTGCATGATAAAATATTGAGTTCAGCTGAGCAGAACTGGGTTGTTCTTTGAAAGCGAAGGGAAGTCAGCCAGGGATGGGGTGGAGGGTGTGTTTTGGGGTGCCTCTAACCCCATCACCACTGTCCCTGCCCCGTGGCTCTGCCTTGCTCAGCCCCTGTGGTCCCCTGAGCCCTCAGTGACTCTGCTGAGCTGCTGCCTCATTTTGCTAATTAACGATTTGCCCCCAGCAGGCTTTGGGTTATTCAC
>NW_008684341.1:7230-9441 GCF_000695815.1 Acanthisitta chloris | reverse complement strand
CAGTGCCAAGAGGGCGACAGCAGCAGAAGCTGACTCCAGACGAGCTCGCCAGACACTGGCTGTGTGTCATTCTTCCCTGAAAATCATCTTCCCCTTCATCCTTTCCCCAAAGAGCCACATTCCAGAGAGCTGAGCCATGGGGACAAGGAATGGATCGGTTTCACACATGGGGATTGCTGGGCCCTGTGACAGTAACACTGAGCATCCCCGTGGAAATGTCAGGGCAGCGATCTGCTCCGACTCCTGGAACAGTGAGTGCTGGCAGCTCATCCCTCCTAGGAAAAAAGTGGGAAGGAAAAACCAATCCCATGCAATGGATCGGAGCTGTGTTTATGGTATGTGCCTCAGCAGTTGTCCCCTGTCCTTGGCTGGTGATGGGGACACCCTGTTCCTATGACAATGAGAGATTTAGGGATCAAGGGCTTGTTTACCTGCAGAGCCTGTGGAAGCTAAAGATTTTGTTGTTGGCACCATGGGGACCCTGGAGCAGGGCACTGTGCTGTGCCATCATGTTCCAGGGCTGGGCAGAGCTAGGGTGATCTCTCCTTGCCTGTGCAGCTCCTGGCTCCATCCCAGAGCCCCGGAGCTGCCTGGTTCCCCTGGCAAGGGATCTCCAGTGGAGCTCACACAGCTTTGTTTGTCTGCCGGGGCATACAGCATTTTTAATCCAGGCTCGGCACCGAGTCATTGCCCTGAGGGATTGGAGAACCTTGCAGAAGCAACAGCAAATAATTCATCTTTATGCCTACACTGGGGAAAGGTCTTTCTCCCTGGTCATAACTAATAGGTGTTAGGAGCTTGTGGTTTTTCAGTTTTAAGAGGTGATGTCCATTGCCCTGGGCCATGGTTGTCCCAAGGGGAGGAGGAGCGAGCCCAGTAGGGATTCTGGGGGTCTTGGTGATGCTTCAGAGCCTGAGGAAGATGTTGGTGTGACAGGGTCAATGCTGCTTGTAGGAGGTCAGCAGGCAGGAAGGGTCATCTTCTAGGGGTCATAAGTCTGGCAGTGTGTCTCTGAGGATGTGACTGGTCCTGATGTGAACACCTGGATAGGTTTTGTTCCATTTTCTGTGGGTTTTTCCTATTTAATTCAAGGAAAGGAGGGGAATGACATGGAGTCATGCCCAGCTGCATCAGTGCAGCCAAGCCCCCTTGGGTCAGGTGCCACAAACCCGTCCATCTGCCTTCACCTTGTCAACTCTTGTACCATCTGCCCATATCTTGGGACGTTTTCCTTCTCCCTGCCAAGCCACGATGTTCCTGGGCCCAGTGACACTGGGGAAGTGGAGGCTTTGGCTCTTCCAGCTTTGCCTGTGCAGCATCACCACGGCAACCATCCCAGTGAATGCTCATCCATCGCACACCGGTTTGTGGCTTATCGCTGTTATTAGGGAAGAGCCAGTGCCATGGCCAAGTGTCCCCGTGTGTGCTGGGCACGGGGGAGGTGAGGAGGAGTGGGGGGTCCTACCCCAGCACCAGCGCTGCTGTTTCTCCTCACTGGGACTGAGCCTGGCCCGAGCCTGGCGCCTGGCACTGTCCCCCCAGGGAGAGCTGCTGGCGTCAGCACTCCTGCTCCCTGTGTTCCCAACCTTGGAACAGCTCCCTGTTAGTGCTTTTTCCCCTGAAAGCCAAGCACAGGAGGCTGCTGGATGCATCCAGGGAGCCCCAGCCCCTCTGGGGTGTGCAGACCCCACTGGTGAGGATGTTGCTTTTCACTGGATGCTGAATTTGGTGGTAATTGCTGGGTTTGCTCCCTGTGCCACTCACCAGCAGCAGGTCCCATCGGTGCCTCCATGCCTCGCTGCTTCCTCAGAGCTGATGACTAAGAAAAACAAAACTGAGGCTTGATGAATAATTCAGTCCAGCCTCACTGCTGAGGGGGGTCGTAGTGAAGACTGTTCAGGGACTCCTTGTCAGTGGAGAACAGTCCCTGGATGAGCATCCGTCTGCAGTGCCCCGGGCAGTGCCGGGTCAGGACAGACCCTTCCCTGGGCGCACGGGGAGGCTGGTGCAGCCAGGTGGCTGGGCTTTAATTTGCTTTTCCGTGTTCCCTGGCGTTCCGTGCGCTGGGCTCTTTGGAGCTGTGGGGCCGCAGTGTCTCCGGGCTGTGCATCGCTCCGCTCGCCGAGGCATCGCGCTGCTCTCGGCGTCGGTTCTTAGAGCTCAGCCCGGGTTTGGCAGCGGCACAGCCCGCACAGCCCCAGCCCCAGCGAG
>NW_008684341.1:0-7213 GCF_000695815.1 Acanthisitta chloris | reverse complement strand
CTCTGCTGGGCTGGGGGGGATGTGGCTTGCTGGGGCTGAGCCCCCCGTGCCGTGTCCGTGCGCCTTCCCGTGACCGCAGGCCTGGCTCACCGCCTCGGCGGGGCAGGAGGAGCCCTGGAGAGGAGACAGCAGTGTGACTCTGCTCCAGGCAGCTGGCACCGGTGTGTGTTGTGTGCTGTCACTGTGTGGTGCTGGGTTTCCCCTGGGGGCTCTGTGGTCACTGTGTGTGGAGGGAGCAGGGTCAGGGTACGGAGCATCTCAAGGCCCTGCGCTGCAGGTGAGTCAGTGCCTGTGGAAAGCAATGCGTTCCTGGGAGATCATGGAGGTTTGGGATGAGTGGGATTTTCTTCTGCCTCTGGGTGCTGAGGCACATGTGGCCTGAAGCCAGTGCTGAGGAGCTCAAATGGCACTGGGTCCTGAGCCTGGAGGGCACCCCGTCCTCGTCCTTGGGGAGCCTGGCTGTGGGCAGTTCCTTGCCCAATTCCTTGTCCTGCTCCTTCTCCAGCTCCACCATGGTATGCTGACATGGCTTGAGGGAAGAATGGCTCGTGTGATGGGATCAGAGTGGGGCTGAGAATCTCTTTCCTGTGAGTCCTGCTCCGCTGTTTGTGGGAGAAGGGCTGACCCTAGGGCATCCCTGCAGCCTTCCCTGCTGTGTATATTGTCGTGGAGCATCTCTGCGGTGCCTCGCAGTGCTGGGGCAGCCGCAGCTCTGAGAGGGGTGACCCTGCCTTTCTCTGCCTGAGACCAGAGGTTTGTGTTGTGAGGAGGGTGACTAAAGGGAGAAGACATCCTCCCTCCCTTTGCCTTCTGTCCCTGCAGTGTGGCTGAACAGCTCTGGATTGCTTTGGGGTGGAAACACCCAAACCGTGCCAGCTGTGCCGTGGGGATAAGTGCTCCCAGGCTCTGCTGCTCCACTGCAGTGGCTTTCCCTGTGCTTTGCTGGGAAGGGATCAGCTCCTGTGGCATCTTCATGCTCTGAGATGCGGGATGTGCACAGGGATCAGTGTGGTGCCAGCAGCTGTGGTCCTGTGCTCCCTGGTGCCCGCAGACCCTGGAGAGGGGACAGGGAGCACTTCATTTAGTCAGAATCAAGGTGCTGAGCCTGCAGAGTGGGTCCTGCTGCGTGGGGATGCTCCCTGTGCCCCACGGCATGGGGTGAGCCATCGAGGTGTCTCCGGGCAGGGCTGGGTGGCTGCAGCTCAGCCCCAACTAACGAGCTGCACTTAAAATGTGCATGAATTAACGTGCAAAGTGCTCGGCAATGCCGAAAATAACCTTGTTCCCAAGTAAGCGTTAATGCCTGGCAGATGTGCTTCTCCCTCCTGAATAATACACGTGAGGTCAGATTGCTCCCCAAAGCTCGGAGCGAGGGGAGAGGAGCAGCTCTGGGGATCAGCCCCACACGGGGGTGGAAATCCTCTCCAGAGGATCCGAGTGCTCCAGCTGGAGTTCGTGGCTGAGGTTGGGCTTTCCAAGCATGCAACAAAAAAAAGAAAAAAAAATAAAAGCAACTGTGTGGGGGTTTTGGTTCAGTTTTATTTGCGAAGAGGTTGGCAATGCCCTCAGCAGACGTGGCTGTCCAGGAGCGTGGTCTGCAGTGCATTCCCAGCGCTGCTGTGCAGAATTCACCGTGACTACAGGGGCAGGATTTGGGGTGTTTTGCCTCCTTGGGGTGATTTTCCAGCACAACCCTGGCTTGCACTGCCCAGCACTGGGAGGACAGACAGCAGGGCTGATTTAGCCAAGCCGGTTTGGCTGACTGGGGTGGGTTTGGCATGGAAGCACCAGAGATGTGCCGAGTGTTCTGCACCTCTCCGTCTCCAGGGGCTTTCCGTGGTGCTCAAACCTTGGGAAGAGTCTGCTCCAGTAGAGCAGAATATGAGAGAACTGGGACTGCTGCTGGAGAGAAGGAGAAGCTTTGCAAAGATCAAAGCTCGGACTCCATGGTGGCTGCACTGGCAGAGCTCTGTGCTGGTAGTGTCTCCACGGCTCCTCATGCTGTGGCTTCTTCCTTGTGCCATCAGTGAGTAGATCTGAACAGCCACCCTGGAGAGATGCTGGGGCAGAGGTTCTGCCTGCTCAGCCCCAGTCCCCAGCTCTCTCCAAGGGAGATTTTGGGCTTGTACAAGGGGCAGCACAGGCAGCCAGGAGCACTTGGGTGGTGGTGCTGGTGGCCAGGTAGGACGTGGTGGCATTGCTGCCTGTGGCTAATCAGAGTCTCTGTGGTTAGTGAGGACGAGGTGAAACCTCAGAAACCTCAGCTGGGCTTTGGGGAGCAGCCACAGAGCTGAGAAGAGTCCTGCCCTGTGGGGAGGGGGCTGGGGCTCACCACGCTTCAGCCCTCCGTCCCCACTGCCACTGCACCATGTAGAGGAGGGCTGGGGTGCCAAGGAGCACTGGGACCTGCTGGGTGCCAGTCCCCGGGGCTGACTGGACTCCTACACCCATCAGAAAATCTCATTATAGTAGTTCAGTCCTTCTTCTTGCCTTGAATCCTTTGAAGGATGTGTCTGGGCTCGGCTTTGCTGCTCAGCGAGGATGCTGCTCGCAGGAGCTGCCTGCCTGGGCTGCAGGTGAAGAATGGGTGTGTTTGGGATGAAAAGCTACAGACTCCTTTGTCAGGTCTTTGGGGATTTCATTGTTTCTTAGGGATGAGAAGCCTCTTTAATAATGCTGTTTGCACTGCTGTCTGCAGACGATGCTGTGTTTCTGCCAGGGTGTTTGCTGCTGGATATTCAGCCCTGATTGTTTTTAATTGAATTGTAAAGTCTTCTGGTAAACTTTGGGCAAGTTTTCATCCCAGGGCACAGCCTGGGGCTGTCTGTGCTCACTGAGGCCAATCCTAGCATCGTTTAGCTTGGAAAAGACCTCTAAGGTCATCCAAGTGCTGCAAGGCTTTATCCCCCCCCAATAAACGATTCTCTGTCTGAGAGGAGCTGATGAGCCATTTTTCAGCCCCCGGCACTGACAGGCGCCGTGTTTGCTGCAGATGAGGAATGATAGGGCAGTAAATGCTCTGTGGAGATCCCTGTTCCTCCTTGCAGTGTGGTGTGGCCTTGATGAAGAAAATGAAGATAAATCTGTTGAGCATCATGTTACTTATCCCCAGCATTGGCACAGATCTGTGTGAGCCATCCCTGCCCTCTTTGTTTCCAAGGCTTCCTGCTTGGGAAGTAAGCAGGGATATTTTAAAAAATGCTTCTTCCATGATAAAGTAGGGAGAAAAAAGATGGAAGAGGGGAGTAATGCAGTCTGGGGAGGGGGAGCTGTGCAGACCATCCCTGGGTAGGGAGGAAGGATGCAGCCGTGGGATCTATCCCATCCCGGGAGCCAGCTGTAGGGATGGGCTGCAGCCTTCCTCCTGACTGTTGCTTTTGAGTGACTCTGCTCTCTGGCTGTAGCAGATCCTATCCTGAGGATTTTTAAGAGTGGAAACCCCAGTTTCCCTGGCTGCCCACAGGGCTAGGGCACAGTCTTGCTCCGACGTGGTGAGGACATCTCATATCCTTGTGTGTCCTGCCTGTTGGCATGGGCCTGAGCAGCCCCATTGGGCTTGAAAACGTTAAGTCTCACGTGCCTGTGCACCCCTCAAGGAGCCATACCCTGGGTCATCCTAGGGCCTTGCTGGTGGCACGGAGCAACCAGGCTGGGGAGGGAAGGCTCTGCAGCTGTGGGATGTGCTGCCATGGGCGATGCCGAACAGCAGAACATCACCGTGTTTTAAAGTGTATGATCCTAAGCAGATCCTCTAACCTCTAATCTGTCCCTAAGACAGTATTCTCTTCTTGCCAGAAAACCCTTTTATTTGCAGACTAATGTGAATAGAAGATGATAAGTCACTAATTCTTCAGTGTGTCTGCTCCAACAAGAGCCTCAACTCTTATCTCTGCAGGGCTGGCAGCCAGGGAGATGTTAATTGGGATTTGATGTAGTGAACGTGGCTCTTGACAAAGGCTGGTGCTGCTGACATCCCCTGGGTGCTGCAGGGAAGGGGCTGTGCCCACCTGGAGACCATGGGTTGAGGTCATGTATGTAGGGCAAGGCTTGTGGCTTTTCCTGGCTGGCACCTGACGTGCAGGGCAGAGGGGACACGGTGTGGTGACTCCTCAGAGCAGGTGTGGAGGGGACTGGGCTGGCCCTGGCAGCAGAATGGGTCAGAAGCTCGGTGTACTGTGGTGTTAATCAGCTTCTCACAGGATCTGCTGAGGAACTGAGCAGTTCTGACACACGGTGAGTTCTGAAAGGAATTGGCATCAGGGACTGGTGCTGGCTCTGCTGCATGCAGGACTGTGCAAGGCCTGGACAGAAAAAACACCAAGGCAGAAGTTGCTATTTTTAGCTGCAGAGTGCAAATTCACAGAGCTGCTGAGGAATTAATCACCTGGCCTGGGAGATGAATGGTTGGGATTTCTCTCTGACAGGAAGATTTATGGGATGAAGCTGAGGGAACCGTGCCGGGGTGTGTTGGCCACCTGGGTCTCCCCCAGGCTGTGTGCCAGGGCTGCTTGGGCAGTGGCACAGCTGAGGAGGAGAAAGAGGATCACTGAAGATGTTTCCCAGTGCCTGGGGGCATCCTCCAGTGGGACTCAGCATGGCTGGAGCAGGACCATGTTCAGCCATGCCACGGCACAGCCCTGCATCCAGCCTATGTCCCTGTTCCTGGTGCCTTTTCGCAGGCTCCACCGCAGCATCAGGCTCTTCCCTCCTCTCTCTTGCAGGGAATGTGCTCCTGGAAGGTTTCTCCCCAAGCTGAGGTGGTGGGATGGCTGTGTTCTCTGTGGAGGCACTGTGCGGTCAGGCTGTGCTGGACCCACTGCCCCATGGCTAGGTGGAATGTGCCACTGCTTTAAATTTGAGGCGCCAACTTTTCAGAGTTCTCCTTGTTCTGTGAGTGCAATTTTGGGGGCTGCTTCTCCCTTCCTGGCCTTGGCAGAGGGCCAGGCTGTCCCTGAGCCAGGCACTGTGCCTGGAGAGATGCTGAGCCACTAGGAGCAGCTCCCTGGCAGCTCATGTGTGGGCAAAGCTCAGGGTTGTAATGAGGAGACTGAATGCAGTGTCCTGCTGTTTTGGGCAGGTTTCCATATCGATTCCTAAGCTATTTTTGCAGCCGCTGCTGGAGGTGGTGGTTTTATTTGTGTGTCTGCTCCAGCCGCATCACAACTCATCCCAGTTCCTCCTGGCACAGCAGAGTTTGTGCTCACAGGGGCTCCCTGGGCTTTGCCAGGTGGGAATTTGGATCTGGATCTTGCACCAGCACCCCTTGAGCCAGGTCAGTGCTGCTGGGCTCCTCCTGCCTGCCTGAAATAAAGGGTATCCCAATCCATCACCCACTGCTGAGTGGCAATAGGGACCTGGCAGCCACCTAGCCTGGGTGACACCACAGCCCTAGTGACATTTGCTGGGTGGCTGCACTGTCAGTCCCACAGCTCGTTACTGTCACTAATTAACTTGGCCATTGCCCCAGCGCCTGTGCCTGACTCGATCTATATTCACTGATGCCATTTGTCCCCATTCTGGCTGGAGCTTGCCCACAGGGAAGGCTCCAAGGCCCAGTAATGGCCTTTGGGGGTTCTTTTCCATGGTAAAAGTGGAGACAAGGGGTGCTTGGGGGGTGTGGGGTGCTCCTGGGCAGCATTCCTGGAACCAGCACCCATCAGAGGCTTGGGGCAGCCAGGGGGAGAGTTCCCCTGTTTGGAGCCTGAATGGTGTCAGTAAGCAGCTCCCATTTTCCTGTTAATTGTGCAGCAAATTAATCCATGTATCCAATTTAACTTTTAAGGCTTTAATTACTGAGTTAATGCCTGGGAAAGCTGGGGGAGGGCAGGTTGGCATGTGATTCTGACCCTGCTTTGTGCTGCAGCCTTCACTGCTGTGGCCTCAGGCACTTGGGCTGGGATGTTACAGCATGTTCCAGGTGGAGTTTGCCAGCACTTTGGGCATCTTGTGGATCAGGGGAATGGTGTTTGCCCATCCTGCAGCTGTTCTGAGAGCAGAGCATGGCAGCAGCACCTCGATTTGGGCGGGAGCATTGTCTCTCACAGATGCTTAGGGAACAGTGTGGTTTTGCTCCCTCCTTTTTGCTTCCAGACGGCTGTTCCCGGGCAGTGGTGGGGGTAGGATCATGCCAGGGCTGCAGCCAGCAGGGCTGTTGGTGTTTGATAATTCTGGTCTTAATTGAGGACCATCTGCACTTGGTAATTTAATTTTTCCTGCATCTGTGAGGTTCCAACTTTATTTGTCTGACATCCTGAGGATTATTTAACTTCAGAGCATCACATTCCTCTAGCCCAGGCACTCCAGGCATTCCACTGCAGCCCCTGCTAGACAAGATTTTAACAGTGCTGTCAATGCCCCAGGAAGAACGGCACATAAGAACTGGAATTGGGAAGGGCAAGAGCAGAGCTGAGTTGCAGGGATGGTTGTCCTGCCCGAATTTGCTGGCAGGAAGCTGCTGGGAGTGTTACCTCTGTTCTAACGAACTGAGGGAGACAGGAACAAGCCCTGAGCAACACAAGCCCTCCCATCGTCTCGGTGCATTGACACACGTCGTCTTTTGTCTTTGGATGCTTATTAGTAGCTCAGCCCCCAGCTGTGCCTTGGAAAGGCTGTCAGGAGGGGATGGAGGCAGCTCCTTCAAAAATAGTAGTCACTGGAAGCTGAAAAGTCTCGTAGTCGTGGTATGGGGGGAGACTTGGGCATCTGGTTCATCTGAACTGAACCAGCATGTGCTGCTGGCAGAGCCTCTGCCTTTTCCCACCCCATTCCCTGCCTTTTCCCACCCCTGTCCCTGTCTTTTCCCACACAGCTCCTGCCTTTTCCCATTCCAGCCCCTGCCACTTCCCATCCCAGCTCCTCCCTTTTCCCACCCCATTCCTCCCACCTTCTGCTTGGCTTCTTCATCCTTGTTTTGCAGCCACCCCGTGCTTGGGGGCAGGCAGGGATCATAGACTCCTGGAGTGGTTTAGGTGGGAAGGGACACCTTCCACTAGCCCAGGTTGCTCCAACCTGGCCTTGAACACTTCTAGGTATGGGGCAGCCACAGCTTCTCTGGGCTGCAGGCAGGAGTGATGCCCTGGGTGGCTCTGGCTGTCTCCTGCCTGCAGGAGCATCTCCTCAGCTCCCTGCCCTGGAACTCTGTTCTGTTCCACACCTAAACCCCAGGAAATCTGTTCTTCTTCCTCAACCTGGTCCAGCAGCACCTGGATCCATG
>NW_008684340.1:0-806 GCF_000695815.1 Acanthisitta chloris | reverse complement strand
CCTATTATTCACTTTAGCATTACATAAACACTAAAGGTTATATATGAGAAAATAACTGCCTAGGCTCTAAAGTCGCACCTCTTGTTAACTATACCTATTATTCCTACTATTCACTTTAACACTACCTAAACCCACCTATTATTAACTATACTACCTAAACTCACCTATTATTAACTTAGCATTACCTAACCTTACCTACTAGTAACTTAGCATTACTAACTTAACATTACCTAAGCTCTAAAGGTTACATTTATATATGAGTAACTAACTTCTAATGCTGCAGCCAACTAAGTTTCTGAGGCCTACTTCTTAGTTATATGCTCAAAGTTCCCATAGACCTTTGCTCAACTCTTGCTCGCACAATGCTCTCTGGGGGCTGTGCCCCTGTTCCCTTGGCCCCCTGTGGCCAGCCGTTTGCATCAGGCGTGTAGACCACAGGAAAGGCTTGACATGCAATGTCATCAAGCACTCCAAACAGAAAGCCCCCAAACCCCTTCCCCACCAGCCGCTTCTCTAGCTACCGAATGCCAATCCATCTGGGTTACTACCCTTCGATCCGGTCCCCGCACCCGTGCGCCCCCTTCTGCAACACGTTGCGTACCTAAATGATTTCCACTTTCTCCTGTATCTCTGTATACCTCACGCCCTTTTTCTCCTATATTCTCACACCCTTGCTGCCCCCCTTCTAGGTTCCCCTCAGTATTCTCTGATGGGACAGGTGGGTCCCGGCGGAATCGCCATTAACTTAGCGCCCCTTTCTTTATACTACAACTGGCACAATATGCGCCCCATGCCTGACTGTTATT
>NW_008684339.1:51105-55989 GCF_000695815.1 Acanthisitta chloris | reverse complement strand
CCAACCCTGATGATTCTCTGATTCTATGTCTCACCTGGATCTCCCTTTGTCACAGCTTAAGCAGGCAGAATCCTATACACTTTAAAATCACAGTTTTAGCCATAATGGTTAGTAGTAGTTAATAGTAACAAATCGTTAAGATAATAACACCTATGAACAGCTGTACATCTGTGTATATTAGCTAAGGTCTTGGTCCCTTTCTGGGCACAGACCCTGCACAACCCTTAAGCAGATTTTATGCATTCATTGTCCTTTCTGTGCTAAGCTTCACTTTATCTGTTCTGTCTCTTCCGCTGCCTTTTCTCCCAGCTCCAAACTTTCAAAACTAAAGTAAACCATGTCCTCATTTGAATAAAACTTCATAAAGAGGACTTGTGAGATATTGAAAATTCCAGTTAATTAAAAAGTGATTACATTTAATCGTAGACAGACTTGCAGCATACTGGGAACTATTTCATTTCACCAGGCTAAACAGCTGTGACTAAAAGGATTACTGACAGAGGAAAGCATTCTTCCTAAATTAAAGGTGCACCAGCATGAAAATCTCTATTTGACCATGTGGTTCTTAAGACAATACATGGTTGATTGTGTAATTGGGAACTGTATAGCATATTGATACCAGACAACAGCAACCAGAAGGTAAGAGCTTCGAAAGGTGAAATATGAGCATTATCTGTTTGTTACAGCAGAACTGAAAGTTTCATGCACAGTTATTCAATCATAAACATCCACAATCCCTGCTATTTTCATTAAATGTGGATATATCCCAATGCAGGAGTTGTGACCTTTACTGTAAATTGGTTTGCTCTTCAGTCAGCAATGACCCTTAGTCATGTCTAAAACAGATTTAGGTGCTACCATTTGGGATTTTTTCCTACCCCCTGCACTCTCACCATAGCTGCTATTCCTGTCCCACTAGTCCTATGAGGAAGGGCTGAGGGAGTTGGGTTGGTCAGCCTGGAGAAGAGGCTCAGGGGTGACCTCCTGGCTCTCTGCAACTCCTGCCAGGGCTGGAGAGAGGTGTGGGATGTGTGTCCTGCCAGGGCTGAGGGAGAGGAGAGAGGGAATGGCCTTGAGCTGAGCCAGGGCAGAGTCAGATTGGATGTGAGGAGAAATGTTTTCCCTGTTGTGGTGTTCAGCACTGGGATATTGCCCAGGGAGGTGGTGCAGTCACCATCCCTGGAGGTGTTTCAGAGGTGTCTGATGTGGCACTGGAGGATCTGGGTTAGGGTTTGGGGGTTCCAGCAGTGACAGGTTCATGGTTGGACTCGATGATCTTGGACGGCTCCTCCAACCTCGATGGTTCTAGGATTCCTCCTGTTCCCTTAGCATTTCACAAGAACATTCTAAATAATTCTGCACAGCCATAGTTTCCACTTTTAAAGTGATCAAAAGGATGCAATAAAATAGTCATGATTCCTTGGTATACATTGGAAACCACAGTCTAGTGTACATTTATCTGCTGTCTGTATTGTCTGTAATACCTTCTTTGTCCTGACCAATCAATGCTGAATCTATTTCATGCTGAAGATGAAATACAGAATTTATGGGCATCATGTTAGGAATGAAAGAAGAACACCTTACAAACATTCCAAAATAGCATTTCATCTATACCCACTGATTACACCCCACACTATGAATCTCCTAATCTTAGATACTACAGCAAAAGGTAAAGATACCAGTAAAGGGCATAGACACCTATAAAAGCCAAGGTGATGGAGAAATATTCTGGAACAGTGCAGCTGAAGATCCTGAGATGAGTGAAGACAATGGCAGTCATTCAAAATGCTTCATTAGCCCAGCTGAACATCAGAAACATGGGTCACTTTGTCTGAGAGATGAAAGCAGCCATCAAAGCAGTGATCAAAGAGATGAGAGAGAATCTCTTATTCTAGGAAGACTTTGAAAAGATGTAGGCCAAGCAGTGAGTGGATCTCAGACACCTTGACATGTAATAGGTGCAAACACCTTTGCCATTTTTGACAAGACACAGCTCTACCCTGGAATAACATCCTTGCTTTCCATAGCAATGCCAACAGCAGCTTTATGAGAGAGGGGAAAAAAAAACCCTGCTCATCTCCAGGTTTGTTACATGGAGATCCAAAGCTTATCTGACCCAGGCTGTGTTTGTCATCTGGCAAACAGATGCTGCCAACATGGTGTGAAGCAGCAGTCATTAAGTACCTGAGAACTACTGTGGGGATGTCTTCCCATTTTCAAAGCTGCTTCAAATAGAAGGAAGACTATGAAATATATCAGGTATTTGAGAGCGTTGAAGCATTTAAAGATTGTCAAGCACTGCAGCAGCCTCTGGCTCAGCCTCCAGAAGTGCACATCAAGGACACTGCAGCAACAAACAAGCCCTTTGAAAACTTCAAGAGCCAGGAAGAGGTAGATAGAAGTGCAGGGGTCAAAAGTGTAGCAGAACACCTTAGTTCAATAGAGATTAAGCAGTGCTATTATTGTCACGGTTATGTCTTCACCCCACTTAGCAGACTTAGCAGTGCCTCACAGGCTGTGGCTGCCAGAAACCCTGCTTGACACAAGAGTTGATCCCATTACCTTGAAAATCCCAAACTAAGTAAATTCAAGTTTGTCACATGGTTCGGTCATGACATACGATCCTGGTTGACTTGAAGGTCGAAGAAAAGAGGTTACATGGTAAGACAAGATTTAAGGAATAGTAAGATGGAAATAGATTGCAGTTGTCACCTGAGAGAACTCTTGAGGGTGTTGAAGGATGGATTCTCAGCAGTCAAGCTGCACTGGAGAACCACTGGTGCTATTTCACAGAGATGGAACTGTGTTAGGGAATTACATACCAAAATGGTTTTCAGAGGCTGGTTTAGGGTCCAGAGGGTCCAGAGCAGAGCAACGAGGCTGGGGAAGGGACTGGAGCACAAGTGGCATGAGGAGAGGCTGAGGGAGCTGGGGGTGTTCAGCCTGGAGAAGAGGAGGCTCAGGGGAGACCTTCTCACCCTCTGCAACTCCCTGACAGGAGGTTGGAGTCAGGTGGGGCTTGGTCTCTTCTCCCAGGCAACCAGCAGCAGGACAAGAGGGCACAGACTCAAGCTCTGCCAGGGGAGGGTTAGGTTGGATCTTAGGAAGAGATTTTTTCCAGAGAGAGTGCTCAGGCATTGGAATGTGCTGCCCAGGGAGGTGGTGGATTCCCCATCCCTGGAGGTTTTCAAGCTGAGACTGGATGTGGCACTTGGTGCCATGGGCTAGTAACCATGGTAGGGTTGGACTGGATGATCTTTGAGGCCTTTTTCAACCTGGTTGATTCTATGATTCAATACAGTTCCCAGGAAAAGCCAGGTTGGATGAGCCTTGAGCAACCTGCTCTGGTGGGAGGTGTCCCTGCCCAGGGCAGGGGATTGGGACTAGTTGATCTGTAAGGTCCATTCCAACCCCTGAAATTCTATGATTCTCTGACTCTCACCAGGAGCAATCCTCACATAGATTTAATTTATGCAGCCTTCACTGCCCTTTTTCTTTAACCCTAGCTGTGTTGACTTTATTCTCTGCAAGCAGGATGTGCCTGTGTGTGTCTTTGTGAGTGTGTTGGAAGGATCTGTATTTTTCCCAGCTAATACCAACATTTTATCTGTTGATATTTATGACTGTGACTAGTGGAAGTCATGAATATATTGTGTACTATTTAAAAAGTGTTTAACATAAACCAGAAGCTTTTGAAACTAGTTTGCTAGGTGATCTCCTGTACATTACCTGTACTCTCACACTGCTCTGCTGACTCCTATTAACCTACTGATAACTTGGCAGAGGATGCTGCCACAAAGATTTTTCAATTGGAATTAGATTGGAATGAAATTAGAGCATTTTTTTCCATGTCCCTTTTATAAGGAGCATTTTTTTCCCACTGGTTTTGTGACAACTGAATATTAATCTAATTCCAAGATTCAGAATGATTAAATTCCAATTGCAGCAGATTTTTTTTCATGGATCACTAAAGCTAACTCTGTTGTAAAATATGCACTGACATTCTGCAAGAGATAAAGATGGTTTACTGTACATTGCTGAATCCCAAGTAATCCTCCTGAGCTTTTGCTAGTGATAATCCTTCCTATTGCTATTATGAGTAGTGGTAATAACTCTTCCTTTAACATACAGTGATAATTCTTCCTCTTTACCCTCACAAACCTCTTCTACCCTCATAAAATTTCCAATAAACCACCCCAAACTTGCAAAGCAGAAACAAATCGTCGTCAGTTGTAACAGAGAGATAACACAAAACATTTCCAAAGGCTGCAAATAATTCTGGGCTAGCACTACTCAAAAATTCCAGCACTCAGCAAAGAAAAGTATCAGTACCTAATGTGTTTTGTCTAAAAACCCCACATTGTAAAGGCATATTGGGCTCAAGAACTGCTGCTTCACTTTCTATTTCTGGTCCTCTATTCTAGTGAGAGCTCAGGCAAGACTGTCACTCCTCCATTTCCCTCTTTGGAAGGTGTTTGTTCCTGCTGGAAGCTCTTTGAGCAGAGCATTGTCTCTCTCTTTATCTTTGCTCTGCATTCTGCTGTACTTGGCACAAAGAAATGGTAGAAACACTGAAGGGGGGACAAGGAATTATGCTGGAGTAAGCCAGCCCAGCCTAGGAGCCTCAGTTCTCTGCCTTGCTGTTCAGTACAGAGTTTAGCAGAGGGGCAGGAGGAAGGGGAGTGCAAAAAAATGCTAGACAAGTTATTGCTTCAACAGCCTTCTACCAAGTTGTGATGGTGCCTGGCACAGTGGGAATGAGGTGTTCATGTAGATTTCTAGGTATTGGTGGAATTAACATCAAAAGCTATTTTCTTTGCATGTGGAGAGTTTTATTCCCTCTCCTCTCCTCTCCTCTCCTCTCCTCTCCTCTCCTCTCCTCTC
>NW_008684339.1:45554-51014 GCF_000695815.1 Acanthisitta chloris | reverse complement strand
CTCCCCCTGCTGCTCCGCTCCTCTCCGGCTGCTCCTCTCCCACTGCTCCTCCGCTCCTCTCCCGCATCTCCTCTCCTCTCCTCTCCTCTCTCCATTCCCCTGTTCTCCTTTTCTTCTTTCATTCATGCCAGTGTCCCACAGACTATGTTTGCTACCAACCATGACAGGATTAGGAGCAGAGAAGTTACTACCTTAACAGTGAACTCGATGCTATTCTGGTTTACACCCACATAAAGGCAGAATAACTTCATTGAGATAAATGAGCCAGAGCTGCAAGTGGTGTAAATGACTTTCTCATTTGTCTCAGTGAAATTACACCAATTTTCTTCAAATGTGTATTAGGCTCTAAGTAAATCCAATTCCTGCTCCCTTAGCAAGGCACTGTTTGGCCCAGTCTCAAAAAGAGCAATTTGCCCTCACCAGTAGCATGAAGTATTTCTTCCATTTCATTTTCCCCCTCTGCTTAACTCTCCTGGGGGGAGAACATGTTTTTATATTCCGCAATTAACATAATTAGAACAATTTCTAGGATTTACCTGATTATTCCTCACAACATGCCCAGGAGGTTGGCACATACTATCACCCATATATTAGAGCTGGGGAAGTGATGGTGAAGAGGTTAAATGCCTTGGCTGAGGATGGGTGACAAGGCAGTGCAACAGTGTGACTTGAGTCACAATAATTCAAAGAATCATTGAATTTAAGGGTTGGAATGGAGCTCAGAGCTCACCCAGCCCCAAGCCCTGCCCTGGGCAGGGACACCTCCCACCAGAGCAGGTTGCTCAAGGCTCATCCAACCTGGCTGTGAACACTGCCAGGGTTGGGGCAGCCACAGCCTCCCTGGGCACCCTGGGACAGGGTCTCACCACCAGAACAGGGAAAACTTCTGCCTAACATCTAACCTCAATTTCCCTCCTTCAATCTGTGCCCATTGCCCCTTGTGCTGTCCCTGCAGCTCCTAACACAGATCCCTCTGCAGCTTCCCTGGAGCCCCTTCAGCTCCTGCAAGGTGCTCTGAGCTCTCCACACAACCTTCTCTTCTCCAGGCTCAACAGCCCCAACTCCCTCA
The DNA here is from genome assembly GCF_000695815.1 of Acanthisitta chloris. Taxonomy (NCBI): domain Eukaryota; kingdom Metazoa; phylum Chordata; class Aves; order Passeriformes; family Acanthisittidae; genus Acanthisitta; species Acanthisitta chloris. The sequence continues at coordinate 49,945 of NW_008684339.1, read as the reverse complement.
GCCTGTGCTCACAGGGAGATGCTCCAGTGCTCTGAGCAGCTCTGTGGCCTCCTCTGCACTTGCTCCAACAGTTCCATGTCCTTCTCATATTGAGGACACCAGAACTGGGTGCAGTATTCCAGGTGGGTCTCACAAGAGCAGTGTAGAGGGGGACAATCACCTCCCATTCAAGCTACTTGCAGCCATCCTCTAATCCATGCATAGTGCTGGCTGTATTTTTTGGGGGAATTTTTAGACAAGTATCCATTTGCCAAAAATTCTCCCAATTCTCCTGAAGAAATCATAGAATAATCAAGGTTGGAGGAGGCCTCTTAAATCTTCTAGTCCAACCACGAACCTGTCTCTGCTGGAACCCCCAAACTCTAACCCAGATCCTCCAGTGCCACATCAGACACCTCTGAAACACCTCCAGGGATGGTGACTGCACCACCTCCCTGGGCAATATCCCAGGGCCTCAACACCACAACAGGGAAAACATTTCTCCTCACACCCAATCTGACTCTGCCCTGGCTCAGACATAGGTGTTATTCTCAACATGAAGCAAGGGGAAGGTGTTCTCTGAGAACCCAAAATAAAACTGAAAGAAAGGTATTGGAATAACACAACACATTCCATAGTAATTAATCATCACTGCTGTGTCTTAGCTGTCCAGGAGCTCTGAGGGCCTAAGTAATGAAGCAGCTGAATTGCTGCTTAAAGATACACAGTTCATTGTTCAAAATCTGAAATAAAACTCTGCTCCCATGGCCAATTGGGTTGTAGCCAAGACTGTCTAAACCTTTCATAAAGTGCCCGAGGCAATTGTCTTTTATAAATACACAGAACATACCTTAGCAGCAGGAAAAATAGCCAAGAAAATTACGAAAGATAGTGTTATATATTAATTTAATGTATACGACCTGCTAGGACTAAAACCTCAGGCTTCTCCAGGCCAAATAACACCTCTCTGAGCTGCCAACACTCATTCAGAATTAACAACATAGTGAGAAGGGGATAAATGGGGGATAAAATTAATTCAAAGGACCTTTGGTAAAGACCCTTACAAGAAACTGTTAGGGGAACTTGGTAACCATGGAGTGAGAGGGAAAACTTCACATGGATTAAGACCACAGTAGGAGATAGGGAAAAAGGGAAAGGAATAATGTTCTATTCTCACTGCAAAAAGAGGTTAGTGGTGCAGTAGCTTATACCCCAGTGCTTTTTGTCTATGCCAAATCACAGAGTCCATACTCATGAGCAGCTCCATTGAAATCTGCCACTGCCTGTGGTGGGAAGTTTGTTGTTGTTGTGCTTCAGGAAGTTGAAATAAGGTTTAGAGGACATGATGGCATATTTATAGACACTTTGAAAGGGGAAGAGCTCAGTAAATTAACCATGTGAACTGGACATGTAAATCAAGTGGATTTAATTAAGAGCTGGGACAACTATGAGGGTCCATAAAATCATCTATCTGAACTTGTAAGTGCAGTGAAAAGTCACCTACTCACCCCATAATGAGGTGGCTGAAGTATTTGCCCAGATTTCCAACCTGCCAATTTCCTTTAGGAGGGTGATATATGTGTTCAGTAGACAGCATTTTATGTCCTTTCTTTGAGCCTTTTAGTTAGGTTAGAGGAAGGTCTGCAAAGAACAAAAGAGGAAAAAGAAGCAGGATCAAATTTCCAAAGAAATAATGCTTGAGACACTTCCACATGAGTCGAGAGTAGGTGACTTCAGAAAAAAGTACAGAATGAAGCTCTTGCTCTTGCTTTAGGATCCATAATAAAAATACCCTAACTTTCCTCACACAAGATTTAATTTGGTCATATTCTCAAGCATCATTTCTCATCACCTGACCAATAGTTGTTAGCAGAGTTGAAATATTACTGGTCAAATCACTCAGTGTGTATTAATGGCCACAAAAATGACTATGCCTTAACCACCTTTATCCAGTGTGCCAGCTAAGCACACACCACCATTGCTCTGTTCCCTTAACTCAACATTGCATAGGTTTGCTAACTTCCCTCAAGCTGAACATTACTTTGGAGAAAGCTCTGTTGTCTCTATGAAATAGATCTGTTACAAACTCCACCTCAAAATTCTCTGCGTGTTCAAAGAGATGAATAATGCAGTTGCTCTGTATGGAGAATGAAGACGAGAAAAGGAGAGAAAAAGCAGATAAAAATAGATGGGAAGATGATGGCTCAGAGCCAGCTATGCAAAACTCTGGGAGCATGAAGTGCAAATAATTCTAGTAGGAAGGCTGAGGTAGAGTAGTAGTTTGTCTCGCTTTGCTTAGTACAATGGCCCTGAATCAGCTGCTTGAAAATACCAGGAAAGTGCACTAGTCTCTAAAGTGAAGAGAATGAGGACACAAACTTTGTTGCCAGTATGAACTTGCTTGGGTTAGTAAAAATGAGAGCTGACTGCAAAGATTTGCAAAAAGACTGTGGAAGGTTAAGTGGCTGAGAAATAAAATGGGAAATGAAACTCAGTGTGGCTGAATGTAAAGCAATACACACAGGTAAGAGCAATAAAGCTCTAGTTACAGAGTGATGGGCTCTGGGCTGACTGTTATCATTCAAGAGAGAGATATTGGGGATATCGTTGCTGGTTCTGTAAAAACATCTGCTCAATATTCAGCAGAAGTCAAAAAGCAAATCAAATGTTAGGGAATAGCAGGAAATGAATAGAGAACAAATAGATAATGTTATTATGCCAGTGTATAAATCTATGGTGTTCTTCAGTGCTTTGTGCATTTCTGGTCTTCCTTTTCCAGCCAGAAGTGAGAAAGGCATAGATATGGATAGGATCAAAGGTGTGGATATTACCTGTGCAAAAAACAATGCAATGAGCTTCCCCAGGACTCCCCAGCCTGGGAAAGAGGAGGCACAGAGCAGGAGTGATAAGGAGGAGGTGAAGAGGGATCAACTTCCAGCACATGAGATTAAAGTCAGGAGAAGATTCTGCCACAGACTCAGTTCAAAGCCAGCAAACAGGAGGAACTCCTTAGAGCTGTGTGACACCTATTGCTGAAAAAACTACTGATGCTAAAAATTACCACTGTGGGAAAGGTGTCTCCTATGCCTGGAAGGAGAATGCACTGAGGGGGACCTGATAGGGAGCTACCCCCTCTGTTTCAGGCCTGTAAAACATGAGCAATGAAGGGCAAACATTACTTTCTGCTGCTTCTTTTCCCTGGGCATCTGTCCCTGCTCTGCCAGAGACAGAGTAATGGGCTGGTTGTGGTCTCTGTGCCTCACACTGTGCAGGGGGGAGGCAGAGAGCTGCATGCACACATGAGAAATGACATCTGGAGGGACAGAGAAGATGTGCTCAGTGCAGGAAGGGAGGGGAGCAGAGAAAGGAGCATCCAAGGAACACCAGGATATGGCATGTTATTGTTTTATCCTCCTGAATTTCAGGCTGATCAGTCTTCTACATATCAAAAAGGGCTTTTTGCAATCAATGGGAGTTGGTTTAGACCCTCAGGGCAAAGCTTTATTTTCCCTCCCTAGTACATTCCCATTGCAGATGTGGTTTCCAGATAGAATTCATTCTGAAGAGCAGAAAAGTCACCACATAGTGACTCAGGGTGCATCTATTTGTCATTCTGTCTGTATCCCTCACTATCCTTTTCTTCAGTTTTTTTTCTGATAAGGGATCTTGGTGACTGAAATATAGATCAAAGCACCAGCCTAAGGCTGGTCAAAAGAAAAGGGAGGAGGAATAAAAAAAGCATTAAAAATATATATCATTGAGCTTAAAGGATTCTTTCTTTTCTGATTTTCTGCCCTTTCTATATGAAGATTTTCTATCTCATCCTGCATTTAGCATATCTTATAGTAACTCTGAAAAAGAAGCAGAAGGGAGGGAGTAAACAAAAGATGATTTTGCTTTTGTTACTATACTCATCTCTAAACTGGAACTGATTCATTGTCCTTCAGATTAGATGGTGACTTGTGCTTGATGTGCCATGTCTGTGCTGCTCACTGACCTTTTTATGACTCCTGACATGAATCCTCACAAAGCCACCAGCCCAGTGACTTTGATCCTCTGTGTTTGATCACTTTGCTTCTAATTCCATCTGCATTGTTTGATCACTTTGCTTCTAATTCCATCTACATCATGTGTTAATGTGAGGAAAGGCACATCATTTAGTGTATAGTTTGCCACACTATCCATGTTTGATACAAGGTCTAGACCCGAAATATCATTTCATACCACTGAGGCTTGAATATATTATCATAGAATCATAGACTCATAGGATTTTAGGGCTGGAATGGACGTTAGGGATGATCCAGCCCCAAGCCCTGCCCTGGGCAGGGACACCTCCCACCAGAGCAGGTTGCTCAAGGCTCATCCAACCTGGCTGTGAACACTGCCAGGGTTGGGGCAGCCACAGCCTCCCT
>NW_008684339.1:41930-45181 GCF_000695815.1 Acanthisitta chloris | reverse complement strand
CCCTGAGGGACAGCACTGACCCTGAGGGACAGCACTCCTCACTGGCCTGCACTGAGCCACTGACCACCACTCTGTGTGACCACCTAGTCCATCTAGCACATCCACAGCTCACCCATTTAGAGACAAGGATGTCATGTGGGACAGTGTCAAATGCTGTGCATAAGTCCAGGAGATGATATCAGTTGCTCAGATCACAACTGTCTTGTCTCACATACTGCAAGAGGGGACACTTCTGAGTATGAACAAAACTGGTAATTTAGTTGTGTCCAAAGAATCTTTCCTTCAGCACAAGCTAAAGTAAGTTCTCAGGGATTTATAGAAAGAGTTCTGGCCCATTTATTAAATAAACACACAGTATAACTGCAGATTTTTATTCCATCCTTTTAATTCCTGTAGCTTCTCCCCACGCTGTTCTTTGATATTGTCATAACAGTAATGCCCAAGCTTTTTCCTGACCCCACAAACCAGTGTTTCTGCAGTAGCATCAGGGCATACTTACCCATCACATTTTTTCATGAGATTTATGAAAGTGACACTGTTTTCACTACCTCCAGTATGATTTAACTAGATTCAGTTTTAGTACATCACCTAGAACAGGTTGTTAGGCTTCAGCAATAGATCAGTGTAGCTTCACCAAGCTCAGTAAAATTTTACTCCCTTGAACCATTTGATGTGATGCTTTTAGTGGGTATGTGCTGTTGAAAATAGCATCCTTCTTTCATCCCAAGCCAGAAAAAATTTATGCAAAGTTATAGCTATGGAAAAATTAGAACCAATACTTTCTGTTATAACATCATTTGTGCTAGCAAGGTGGAAAAAAACCCCAAAACCACCCCTAAGTTTCCCAAGCTTTTGGTTTCACGGAGAAATTTCTCTGATTTCGCTATAATAGTGCAAAGTTTTATACTCTGACAATGACTTTTATCCAAAACTTACTAATGTCTCTAAAAGTTCCTCATGCAAAATGAGAGCCTCAAAACATAAGCCATTTACTGCCAGATGTTTTGCAAGCTGTTCTGTAATGTCACATAAAAGCAATGAAGTAAAGACAGAGCCACAGCAATATATCTTATAAGAAGCTAAAATCAGGTGGGAAAGGGGTGTTAGCTTGGTGAAATTTACAGTAATGTGAAGAAATCAAGGTGTTCTTGGAAACCAAGTGGAGACAAGCCAATTTGGAGGGATTTTTTAAGCTCAAGCAGAACATTCTGTGAAGACATGATTGAATAAATGTATCTATTTTGCAGCTCACCATGAACACGTCCAACTTTCCTCCAATTGAACCTAATGAGGAAATAAGAGTTGAAGGTCCCATTTTGAGGTTGGGACTTTCTCCCATTTAAAGACCTTTCTGGTAGACCTAACCCTAACCCACAGATGGATCTATGCTCAGGCATCTCACATGAGATATGCCAAACCACTATCAGTGCTGATAATGATCTTCTTGATCTCCTGTCAGGTTTCTTTCACTTTTGTTGTGTGTATCCCTGAATAATTTGGGACACCTCCTGCTAGTGGTGACTGAAAGTGAATGGTAACTCAGACCAAGGCTAGGGCATTAGTCAGGTGGAAAGAGCAGTCTTTGATCATGAAGGTTATGAAAAATTGAAGCACCTGTAACCAACTCCTGAGCTGCTGTTTCAGCCCATTTTTACTTTGGGACATACCAGTTCAGCCTCAATACACTTTGCTGTAGAGCTGATTGTGCTTTGAACTAGTGAGGGTGGTTACTGGTACCTGCAAACCAGAGACCCTGGCACCAGAAACAGGTGGTTAAGTGAAGAGGAAACTGATAAAAATAGCCTGTAACTGGACAAATCAGCAATTTGGCCATGCTGACTGGATTTTTTTTTGTTGCAAGAGTGAAATTGAGCAGGAAGGGAAATCCTCCTGTCCATTGCATATACTTCATAACCTCTGTCACTGCCTCTGACCCAGGTCAAGGCCTTCAGACACTACAGAGTTACCAAAGAGGAAAATACAGCAATACCCAAAAGTCAAGATGTGATAGTTTTTATTAAAAAGAATCATAATTCTTTCTTTTGCTCTTGGCTTTTAGAATGATGTCTGCATATAAATCATCACTGCATGTTTTTTGCCTTCCATCTATTAATGTTCCATACAATGTCTCCTATTCCCTTAAAGTCTGTGGTGGCAAGCAAAGAGACAGAGACAAAGTAGACACATTCCTTGCTTTTCTACCTTGTGTGTTTTAGGGAAATAACACAGTTGCCTCACAGTTTGTGTCTGTGGGAAAAGTTAGCCTGGAAGTTACTTCTTCATACCATTTCTGCATGAAGTCCTAATCTGGGATGGGAGAAGAAGACAAAAGAACACTAAATAATGGAAATAATAAGCTGAATCATAGAACCACAGAATCATTAATCATAGAATCATAGGAGCTTAGGGGTTGAAATGGAGCTTAGAAATGATCCAGCCCCAAGCCCTGCCCTGGGCAGGGACACCTCCCACCAGAGCAGGTTGCTCAAGGCTCATCCAACCTGGCTGTGAACACTGCCAGGGTTGGGGCAGCCACAGCCTCCCTGGGCACCCTGGGACAGGGTCTCACCACCAGAACAGGGAAAACCTCTGCCTAAATTTCCTCTCCTTCAATTTGAATCCATTACCTCTTGTTCTGTCACTGCAGTTCCTAAAGTTGGAAAAGATCTCTAAGGCCATTGAGTGCAGAGGCTCATCCAACCTGGCTGTGAACACTGCCAGGGTTGGGGCAGCCACAGCCTCCCTGGGCACCCTGGGACAGGGTCTCACCACCAGAACAGGGAAAACCTCTGCCTAAATTTCCTCTCCTTCAATTTGAATCCATTACCTCTTGTTCTGTCACTGCAGTTCCTAAAGTTGGAAAAGATCTCTAAGGCCATTGAGTGCAGCCATTAACCAAGCACTGTTCACCACTGTGAACACTGCCAGGGTTGGGGCAGCCACAGCCTCCCTGGGCACCCTGGGACAGGGTCTCACCACCAGAACAGGGAAAACTTCTGCCTAAATTTCCTCTCCTTCAATTTGAATCCATTACCTCTTGTTCTGTCACTGCAGTTCCTAAAGTTGGAAAAGATCTCTAAGGCCATTGAGTGCAGCCATTAACCAAGCACTGCCATGTTCACCACTAAACCATGGCCTCAAGTGCCACATCTACATGTTTTTTAACACTCAATATCTGTTCAGGGGGCTGCAATGCTGACTACTCTCCATTTACCCAAATCTGTCTGGTGGCACTAGAAGATGGTGTTGTC
>NW_008684339.1:38175-41911 GCF_000695815.1 Acanthisitta chloris | reverse complement strand
GCAGGAATCATGAGGATGCCAACTGTGCCTTGCTGCTCTGCATGGCTATCAGCAGGGATACCATCTTTGTTTGTTTTTTAAAGTGCCTCACACATCTGTGAAGCAGGAGAAGCCATCAATAATGCTAACAGTGCCACTGCTTCCCTCTCATTAATACAGAGTCACCAGAGATTCCCTGGTGGTGATGCATAGTGCATGACACTGCACAGATTAGGGTTTCCATCATGCAGGCTGTCAGCATGATTGCTTTTGCTAAATACAGCCATGGCACACAGTGAAATATGCTCAGCTGAGGCACTGCTAGTAAAACCCTGACAGCAGCTACGCAAACGAGAACATACAACTCTCCTAATTCTGCTCTGGAGACTAAAAGCTTGGAGAAATGTTGGAGATGGTGAGCAAGAGGTGAATATGTTAGTGCTTTTCCCACAGGAATTCAAGCAGTGGATCATTTTATTCTCCCAGAAATCTGCCTTTATTCTCTCTGGGAAAACCATTCACTGACTTTCTTAAGTCCATAAACTCTCTGGGTCAGTGATCATCTTTAATCAGTTCCACAGGGTTTAGAGCAACTGAGACTTACTCTTGTCTGCCATGGGGAATGGCAATTACTGTGATAATTGGCTAATTGTATTAGACAAACTGGCAAAAGAAACTATTAAATAAGAATTACTAGGAGTCTGTATTGGGAGAAAAAGTGCTAAAAAGGCAGTTTTCCTGACCATCTACATTAGTCTCATTTGCTGAGGCTCTTCATAGTCAGTGGACAGAAGTGAGCTGCTCTAAGAGGTCATTCAGAGCACAAGCTCAGGGCAAATCATAGAATCAGGGAATTTTAGGGGTTGGAATGCTTTGCACACTCCTCTGGAGGAGCTGCCACTGTCAGTGGAGCTCCAGATTGCACCCCTGAAGCTGTATGTACAGAGGAGAGGGCATGGATAAGGTCTTCATTTTTCTTCTTGACACTGCCCTTCTTATACATCACATCTGGATTCCACAGCCTTTTCCAGCTGAAGGCACTGCCACAAAAACCTGTTGTTCCACCTCACTGCCACCTTTGGCCATCCATTTCCCTCCCTGATTTTTGCTTTGCATGAGTCCTGGTGTTCATACACTCACTCAGCTAAGAGAAGGTTGAGTGGAGACCTCAGAGCACCTTCCAGTAAGTGATGGGTCTACAAGGAGCCCGAGAGGGACTCATTGTTAGGAACTGTAGGGACAGGACAAGGGGTAATGGATTCAAATTGAAAGAGGGGAAATTTAGGCTAGATCTTAGGCAGAAGTTTTGCCTGTTCTGGTGGTGAGACCCTGTCCCAGGGTGCCCAGGGAGGCTGTGGCTGCCCCAACCCTGGCAGTGTTCACAGCCAGGTTGGATGAGCCTTGAGCAACCTGCTCTGGTGGGAGGTGTCCCTGCCCAGGGCAGGGGTTGGGGCTGGAGCATCTCTGAGCTCCATTCCAACCCCTAAAATTCTATCATTCCATGATTTGAAGATAATAGCCCTAGCTGGAAGGAAACCACTGAGTGTTTAGGCATCAGTTTTCTGGAAGACAGAACTCTGACCTGCCTTATTGCTTAGCCATCTCAAGGGAGATGGTAAGAATATACCATCAGCCCCAGAGAGATGTGTGTGAAGAAATCTTGAAATAGTACCCAGTGCTTCTGTGAAGATTAACTCAGTATCCCTCAGAGGTGCAGAATATTAACCTCTATATCAGATACAGTGTCAAATAGCTATCAAACTTCAAAATCTTCTCCTTGTTTATCTTCTAATAACTACCACATGTAGCAAACCCTTGGGGGCTGCATATTCTCATTCTTCCATGACTTCACTTAGCTTCATGTGACTGTAGGGAAGGGCAATGTAGAACAACCACTCTGTAGATGGACAGCACTGGTGCAGATACTCAAAGCTTCCAAAGAGATGATGATGACTGTGGGTGACATTACCACTCTGCATTGAATGTAGTTTCATAAAAACATAGAATTTTAGGGGTTGGAATGGACCTTAGAGATCATCTAGTTCCAACCCCCCTACAATTCATATTTAAACCCCCCAGACAATTCCATGTGTACTTTGATGTATTTTCCTGTGTTGTCACCAGAAACATGTCATGATCATACACAACATCTACATAGGTAGAGGACAAAGCCATGGCCACGTTCAAGTCAACTAGGATATTGCCTTGGAGTTCATCCAAAGACTCCTCCCAAGAACAGTAGGGAAAAAACAAGAGACAAACTACTGTGTCCCAGTTCCCTGTGTCTTCCCTGAATTGTTTGCAGTTTTCTAGGAAGGAATAACAGACTAGATGGACCAGTATGGATTCAAAGTGACAATAAACTGGTTATTTTTAAAGGCACTCGACATTGTCCTGTGGAGAAAGAGGGAAAAGTAATATGTTAAACCCTAGGAAAAATTGAGTTGAGCAGAAATGCATTTTACCATTCTCCAAAAAAAAAAAAAAAGTCATGCAGGAGGTCATAAAACCTGAAACTCCACAGGGTTCACTCAGCCAGAGAATCAGTTCTGAACAGCAGTACTTTTGACAAATATAGATTTTTTTTCCCCCCTTTAAATTATATAATGAATGCTGGCTTATTTGCATATGGTAATTGGCCTTGTCTGTCACTTCTGCTTGACAGTCTGCTCTTTAGCAACTGCTGCTTTGTTTGTCACTTCCCAAGTTCTATGACTGTCTATGGAGCAGCAGGCTCTTCATTTTCAGAGATTTCTAAGTGATGTTAATGAGAATAATCTGTCAGAAGCAGGAAAAAAAGAAATCTGGTGTCATTCCTGGGCTAAGATAACTCCAGAAGAATGTATTAAAATCATACTATGGTTTCTGTGCTGTATTATTGCACTATGTAATTGGAAAATCTATAGCTTTATGTGCCACCTTAGTTGGACTATTTTTTCAGTCTCTAGTATCTTGGCACTGTTTATTGTCCTGACATTGGAGAAAGCTTTTAAAATCAAAAAATCATCGAATCACCAAATTTTTAAGGTTGGAAAAACCCCTTTAAGATCATCAAGTCCAACCATCAACCAGCACCAGCAGCATGTTCACCAATAAACCATGTCCTCGAGTGCCAGATCCATATGTTTTTGGAATTCTGTATACTGAAGCTCATTCACAAAACATATTTGACTGACATAGGACAGAGGGTTGGGGCTGGATGATCTTTAAGGCCCATTCCAACCCTTAAGATTCTATGATTCTCTCTAAAGTAGAAATCAGGAAGACAAACAGATGTTATGATGAGCAAAAATACAGGAGAATCACAAGAATATCTATCCCATTACAATCTACCTTATTGTCACAGCTCTTGGCGACAAGAGATATTTTTAACTTTTGCAAATTAACTTGGTTCAGCTGCTGCAGTCAATGGCATTTGATCAATTCCTATCACCTGAAGATGTGGCCCCTGGTGTGCAAAAAGAGCTTGTTAATTATTTCAGCACATGATGCTGGGGTGACTCATGAGATCAGTGCAGAATTAACACATTTACAGATGTGTGTGCTTGCTTTATTTCTTTACCTGTTGGGAATCATAGATAGAAGATTTCTTCTGCAGTCACATAGAATATCATTTTTTTAGAAAATAAATTGCTCATAATGATGGGATTCCAGGAGCTTTAAGCTCTTGAGTGATTTCTATACTGTGATGAAATGATGAGAGTTGGCAAGCACTAATTATGACTGCTGACATTTGTTTTATTGGTCTGATTTCTCA
>NW_008684339.1:35306-38151 GCF_000695815.1 Acanthisitta chloris | reverse complement strand
AATCCATGGGAAAAAAAATGAATTGCCATTACCATTGATGGAAACAATGATATTGTAGATCACATAACTCTTAATGGGCTGCAAGAAATCTGCTTCCAAAGTCAACTTCTCTCTTTTGGTTTTTGCCTTTGTTCTTTTGATAGATGCTCTCAGCCAGTAAAGAAAAATCAATTTAAATGAATAAGCAAGCAAAGAACATTCACATTACCTTTATTTCACTTTGCTCCCTTGCTTGATTCTAATGATGCTTTATTTCAGCCCTGAAAAGCTTCACTACCTGGCCAAGCCTTCATAAATAAGAATAAAATCCCAAACCCAACTCAGTGTCAGCATTTACTCTCAACCATTGCAAAGATCTTTTTAATAATAACAAATGGAAGTACAGGAAAGTCCAAACTGTTCATTGCTCAGGAAAGGCTCACAAATTGCAGGAGATGACAGCAGCCTTTTAATACTAAAACAACACCAAATTAAGGCCCCTATCAGATGTGCTGCCAGCCAGGGGAGAAGCTTTACCCTTCTTTATTTTCTGCTTTCTTTAATTTGTTCTCAGACAAGGGAAAAAAAACGAGGATGAATTCATGCAGGGACAGCTGGAATGGCAATGTATTGCAAGGGATGAGAGCTGAAGCATAAACAGCTGAAATCAATGAGCCATCGTGGACTGTCAGTGCTGTCAGATGAGCCTCTGGGACCAGGGAAAGTTAGGACTGACAGGCTCTCCCCACCTCAGCCCACTGCTTCTGCTTCCTGACAGTGGAGCAATGACCCTCCCTCTCCCCTGCATCCCATGGATGGCCTGAGTTTGCATCCCTCTCCCTGGTCACAGGGTGGACCACCTTGGTAGCCACATTATCCCCAGTCCTCATTGATCATTCTTCTTGCATAGTGCTGAGACAAAACATCGATGCAGAAAAGTCACCAAATGCAGCTCAGGGGGGTTAAAAGTGAAAAACTGCATGAAGGATGTTTGCTGGCTTGGACTGACTCACAGCCCCATCAGTCCTGTATTTTGACCCTTAAAACCACTGCGACTGCTTGAAAAAGGCTGTGGAAAGAATGATGGGGGGATTTGAATATGCAAATATCCACTGAGCTGCTGCATCGATGTGTTAAAGCAACAGGTATTTGTATTGCTAATGGGAACTCCATAACTTATTCCTCAAGGAAATGTTACTTCTTTCTCAAAGGATTCATCTACCCTAAATCAGACACCTTGAATTTAGGCAGCTCTGAGCTCTTCTCTCTGGGCCCAGGGACAGGACCCAGGGAATGGGCTGGAGTTGTGTCAGGGAGGGTTAGGCTGGAGATTAGCAACTGGTTCTTCTTTCCCCAGAGGTGTTTGGGCACTGAACAGCTCCCAGGGCAGTGTCACAGCCCCAAGGCTGACAGAGCTCCAGAGGTGTTTGGCCAATGCTCTCAGCACAGGGTGTGACTGTCAGGGATGTCTGGGCAGGGCAGGGGTTGCACTGATGATCCTCAAGGTCCCTTCCAGCTCTGATTATTCTTTGATTCTGCATTATTTCTTTCCTTAAGCATGCTTGAAAAGAAATACCACTTTCCTTCTTATTGAACTCTACTTTTTTTTTGCTAGCAGTTAGTTTCTGTGACCTACGGTCACATGTAGAGCTGACTCTGCTAGAATGTCAGCTGCCTTCATCTCCAACATCCTCATAAGATGGTAGCATGTCCACAGTGATACTGTGACAGCGACATTATAAAGTATCAGCATTCTCTTCAGGTGAGAGTTTCTCAAGTTTGCCTGTAACTTTTCTCCAAAACCAATTTTCCTCTTAAGGTAGGAACTGTAATCATGCTCTCCTCATCTCTTTGTTAATTCAAGAGCAATATTACTAATATTTTCTTACTACAGTTCTTTCTAATACCTTGAAGAGGGAGACTGAAAAGTAGAACAAAGAAAATACAGGAAGAAAACACACTCTCAGGGAGAAACATTAAGCTATTCTCAGTCTTCATACTGATTTCCTCAACCAATACTAACACGACCACAGAGTGACAGGATCACAGAATCATCAGAGCTGGAAGGGATCCCTGAGGATCATCACTCCAACCCTGCCCTGCACAGACATCCCTGACAGTCACACCCTGTGCTGAGAGCATTGGCCAAACACCTCTGGAGCTCTGTCAGCCTTGGGGCTGTGACACTGCCCTGGGAGCTGTTCAGTGCCCAAACACCTCTGGGGAAAGAAGAACCAGTTGCTAATCTCCAGCCTAACCCTGCCTGACACAACTCCAGCCCATTCCCTGGGTCCTGTCCCTGGGCCCAGAGAGAAGAGGTCAGAGCTGTCCCTGCACTTCCTTCCCTGAGGGAGTTGTATCCAGCCATGAGCTCTGTGCTCAGTCTCCTCTTCTCCAGCTGAACAGCCCAAGTGCCTCAGTCACTCCTCATGTGGCTTCTCCTCAAGGCCCTTCACCATGTTTACATGTTTCACATGAAGTTTGTGTTCAAGGTGCAGACACTGTTGTTTTTTGGCCCATTGTGTAGGGCAGAAAGTCCTGGGAAAGAGAATAATAGAGACTAGTTTAGTTGAATAATTCTTCAATCTTCCAACTCATTCTCTGTCCCCTCCTTTCTCAAGTGTCCTTCACATGACCCAGGCAACCCAATTAGTTGCTTGATGAGACTGAATTTGACCTGTGAGCCAAATTGCAAGTGTTTTAGAAATTAACTGATGATTTATCCTTGACCTCAGTGCCTCAATCTGAAAAAAAAAAGCTATAATATTTAATGAGGAGTGAAGTTACAACTAATTGCTGCTCACTCTGCAGCAGCTTTGCCATCTGGGGACTTGAGCTCATGACTGGGGTAGCAGACAGAAGTGTT
>NW_008684339.1:31099-35287 GCF_000695815.1 Acanthisitta chloris | reverse complement strand
GCAGGAATATGGAAGAGGTTATAGGACTGAAGTCTGAGTCTGCATGTGTGAGGCTGGATGGAAAAAGAGAGGCATAAAGTGGAGGATATAAGTTCATGTCCTGATTTAAAGATATGGGAAGGGATAGAATGTGGTAGGTAGGCTGGATCTGTGTCTCTTCCTAGTGTGGGGAGATGGAAAAAGGACAGCAAAGAGTGGAGGAGATAGAAAACGTGGGCCTCAAGCACATGGAAATGTTGATGCTTGACCAATAGGGCCATAAAATTACATCCTTATCCTAGGGGAGAGGGCTTTGGAAAGCATGCAAGGCTCTTGGTGAGTTCTTTTGTATGAGGGAATTTCAGTGTAAACAGGCTGGAAAGGGTTTCAATTAGAAGGGTGGTGGGTGAAAGGAGAGACAGTCTGAACAATATCTGCAGCATCACATCTTCTGTAGAAACTGCTGTGTAGGTATAAACAAGTGTGTTGCTGTGAGATGGAGACTCACTGAGAAAAGAGCAGAGGAGCCCTGACCTCTGGATCTCAGCCACACACAGAATTAGGCCCCAATTTTCAGCCTTCTGTAGCCAGAATCCCGTGAGGGAAACATGGAAGTGGAACTCCTGGTTGTTCTTGAGTTGAGGTAAGTGTCATTTTCAAGCAGCAGCTAATCCCAAGTGTGAATCTAACCACATCGTAGCCCAACATTTCAGCTGCCTTGAGGCTTCTTTAAATGTTTTGAGCATGTGTGTCTGATGGTATGAATAGTTTCTTGTTTTTCATGGCTACATTTTCTTCAAGGCCAGATTGGATGAGCCTTGAGCAACCTGCTCTGGTGGGAGGTGTCCCTGCCCAGGGCAGGGCTTGGGGCTGGATCATCTCTATGCTCCATTCCAACCCCTAAAACTCTATGATTCTATGATTCAAATTATAAATATCTGCAGCAGTCCACAGAACTGTGGGATCAATCTCTGGGACTGGGATCCAAATCCACCACCAGATGCAGACACAAAGCAGTCTCATTTTGAGAGACCAGTGAAGTCATCGTTTGCATTGACTTCATCAGGAGTTGATCAGGATGTCTGAAAAACTGCCTTTTTAGGCACCTAATGGTGGAGATCAGTGGTTAATGGACAGCACAGAAGTTTCAAATATTATTGGCTTCATTGCATTACAGCAAACTGACCTCTCCAATGTCATTCCCTCAGCTGATAAAGTGATTTTGCTTGGCAGAGCCCACACTGCACAAGACTCATGTGAAAAGCATTTTAGAGTCTAACAACCTACCCAAGGGCTAAATATTATCAACATTTTTTTCCTTTCTAATATCACATTACTCAGCAGTGAACACAACTATCTGTAGTTACCATAACTAACTAACTTTCCAATACAACAGAAATTTCTCCACTTGGCCAATAATCTAGCAAGAATTACCATATATGTTAGGGGAAGCACAACGTTTTCTGCTTTTCCAGGCTGCTGAGGCAGCATCCTCTTAGTGTTGATAAAAATTGCTTTGCAAAGGTTGTGCCTCTTTGGATTTATCACTATCAGCATGTGGCAGTGTTTGAGCTTCCAGCAAAAAAAAAAAAAAATTCAAATGGAATTTTACAGTACTTGCTTTGAGGCTGGAGCATAAACTGCTCTCTTAGCAGGTTCCAAGTCCCTGGAAGCTCAGTCCCTGTCTCTCAGCTTTGTCACACCTTCTTATGCATTGCTGCTGATCTTTCCCACATGCTGTTTATTTATTTTATTGCATGGTTTGGAGGCATTTTTTATTATTATTGCTATTATAATATTGATTTGAATTTGGCTTCTCTTGATGCTGTGGTTTAACCTCAGCAGCCACCAAACCCCATACAGCTGCTTGCTGAGTCCCCCACCAGTGGGATGGGGAGAGAGTTGGAAGGGTAAAAGATAGGAAAACTCATGGGTTGAGATAAAGACAGTTTAATAGGGAAAGCAAAAGCTGCACACACAAACAAAGCAAAACAAGGAATTCATTCACTGCTCCCCATGGGCAGGAGATGTTCAGCATCTCCAGGAGAGCAGGGACCAGCACAAGTAATGATGAGTTGGGAAGACAAAAACCATCACTCCAAACATCCTTCCCTTCCTCCTTCTCCTCCTACTTTATACACTGAGTCCCATGGTATGGAATATCCCTTTGGCCAGTTTGGGTCACCTGTCCCAGCTGTGTCTCCTCCCAATCTCCCATGCAGCCCCAACTTCACAGAATCATAGAATCTTTTAGGGGTTGGAATGGAGCTCAGAGATGATCCAGCCCCAAGGCCTGCCCTGGGCAGGGACACCTCCCACCAGAGCAGGTTGCTCAAGGCTCATCCAACCTAGCTGTGAACACTGCCAGGGTTGGGGCAGCCACAGCCTCCCTGGGCACCCTGGGACAGGGTCTCACCACCACAACAGGGAAAACTTCTGACTAAGATCTAACCTAAATTTCCCTCCTTCAATCTGTGCCCATTGCCCCTTGTGCTGTCCCTGCAGCTCCTAACACAGATCCCTCTGCAGCTTCCCTGGAGCCCCTTCAGCTCCTGCAAGGTG
Organism: Acanthisitta chloris; assembly: GCF_000695815.1. Lineage (NCBI taxonomy): Eukaryota > Metazoa > Chordata > Aves > Passeriformes > Acanthisittidae > Acanthisitta > Acanthisitta chloris. The sequence continues at coordinate 32,746 of NW_008684339.1, read as the reverse complement.
CTCTGAGCTCTCCACACAACCTTCTCTTCTCCAGGCTCAACAGCCCCAACTCCCTCAGCCTGTGCTCACAGGGAGATGCTCCAGTGCTCTGAGCAGCTCTGTGGCCTCCTCTGCACTTGCTCCAACAGTTCCATGTCCTTCTCAGGCTGAGGACAGCAGAGCTGCAGAGCTTCCTTGCCATGTGGCAGTACAGAAAGCAGCAAAGGCCTTGGCTCTGTGTGAGCTCTGCTCAGCAATAGTGAAAGCATCTCCATATCATCAACCCTGTGTTCTGCACAAATCCAAAACCTAACCCAGTACTAACCACTGTGAAACAAGTTAATTCTACCCCAGCCCAAAGCAGCACACTTGATGTGTTGAGGTGTTTTACAGAAGTGCAAGGCTATAAAGTGCAAAATTAATGGACTGTGGCACTGTGGGGAAGATATCACCATGGAAGTGAGAAGAAAGTTGATGAAACAAGATTTGGAAGCAGTTTTAGTTTTAGAAGAAGTGGCTGGGTCAACATTAGCAAGCTGTGAGCCCAACATGAAAGCAAAGTGACACTAAGCATTTGGCACCTGCACTCCACACGTCCAGCAGCTCTGCCTCAGGCTATCTCTGGTGCTGCAGGTCGGGTGTCTGGTACCAATTAGCACAAATTAAGTGCTGACATATTATCCTGGTGTAATGTTTTCCTAAAGGATTGCAGCTTGTGTGTTAGGAGCCCCATCTGCAATCTGAATCTGTGTGCTGCGTGGGGATGATAAGGAGATACACTGAAGTGAACTGCTGAGCTGAAGCACTAATGGAAATGCACCTGGAAAATGAGCTAATGTCCTTGGACTGGGGGGAGAATTGCAGGAGGTTCACACCTGCTGCAGAAAAACACACAATAGGAAGCTCAGCAGGTAAAAACTGGTCTATATTAATATAAATCTAGTGAAACATGTTTATTGAAGGTGTGGGACACCAAGTGTGTGGAGCAGTCACACACTGGAGGGGAGGGATGGGACATCCAGAGGGACCTTGACAAGCCTGAGAAGTGGAACAATGCAAATCTCCTGGAGGCTTCTATGATTTTATGATTCTAGGATTTTGATTCCCTTGATAAGGTTGCACAGCACAACCTCAACTTGTGCTTCCTTCCTGCACACTTAGATAAGATCTCTTGGAGAGAGCTTGAAAGGAATCTGAATCCTAAGGCAGACTCAGTCCCTTTTCATGGGAAGGGTAAAGCAAAGGGTAAATGCTCCATTTTGAAACCTCTTTTCTGTGTTTGATCTTTCACAGCGTTCCTCATTCGATCCGTCCCGCACGAGTGACATGAAGAAGCTGTGAAAGTTAATCCATTTTAGAGATGAATCAGTGCTGGCAACTGTCCTCAGGCACAGGTCAGTGAGCACAGGATGGACGAGCATTCCAGGGCTCTCTGCAGGGAATAATTCCTTGAAAAATGGTATCTGGGAAATGCTGCCTCTCTTGTTGCTCATCTGCTTTGGTAGTAGGTAGCTGGCACAGAGTTCAGCTTCACCTTGGCTCTAGGCAAGGCAGAACTGCCAGACAACGACAGTTTTCAGAAGAGAAGCTTGGAGGGAAAAAAAATAAATAATTATGCATAGAGTCCCTGTGAGGAGAGATCTTTGTGCCAGGCATTAGTGCACAGCC
>NW_008684339.1:2385-31070 GCF_000695815.1 Acanthisitta chloris | reverse complement strand
CTGCTGGCACTATAATGCCCCAAAATAAAAGCCTATTGTGGTAAAAGCAAAGAGAAGCAGAAAGTATGATTAACTGTCTGGTTTTGTTCAGCACATAGCCAGGTAGGAAAGTTGCTCCAGTTAGAGAAAATGCCTGAGAGCTGAAGAATGTTGGTCCCAGCATGGCAAAAAACACATATCTTTGATGTTACTTTCTGTCTCAGCTCAGCTGTGAAATCTCTGATTATCTTCTTGTGGTCACGTCCAGAGGAGTTCAGGGTTTGGGCATTTCTTTAATTAGCATTTGACCTATACCAGCCTTGAAGAAAGGCTGAGATCCTCATGTTGTCAATCCAAGTCTTACAGAAATTCATCCTAAATCTGAATTTTAGTTGCATTCAGAATCCTCAAGATTGGAAGAGATCATTGAGTCCAACCATTAACCTGTCTCTGCTGGAACCCCCAAACCCTAACCCAGATCCTCCAGTGCCACATCAGACACCTCTGAAACACCTCCAGGGATGGTGACTGCACCACCTCCCTGGGCAATATCCCAGTGCTGAACACCACAACAGGGAAAACATTTCTCCTCACACCCAATCTGACTCTGCCCTGGCTCAGCTCAAGGCCATTCCCTCTCTCCTCTCCCTCAGCCCTGGCAGGACACACATCCCACACCTCTCTCCAGCCCTGGCAGGAGTTGCAGAGAGCCAGGAGGTCACCCCTGAGCCTCTTCTCCAGGCTGACCAACCCAACTCCCTCAGCCCTTGCCCATGTGCTCTGCCCTTTGCTGCCCTCGTTGCCCTTGGCTGGACTCGCTCAGAGCCTCAATGGCCTTTGGGCAGTGAGTGCCCAAAGCTGAGCACAGCACTGAGCTGGGACCTCCCCAGTGCCCAGTGCAGGGGGATGACACTGCCCTAGTGCTGCTGCCACACTCTGCTGAGCCAGGACAAGAGATGCCTGAGCATTCCTGTCCTCTTCAGCAAAGCCTAATACCTCCCTGTCCAAACTCAGCAACTCTGAGTTGAATGCTGAGCATGGCACAAAAACAATGACCATTTTCCCTTCCATATCCACTGGCTCTGCAAGCTCTGTGACATTCTATGACTAGCACTGTTCTTTATTCAGGCTGTAGCTGTCAAACACAGTTTTGGTCTTTTTCTTTCTGTGGAAACTTTGACCCAATATCCCAGACAGAACCACATCTCCAGATTTTTTGCACATCCTCTAGTTGTCTTTATACTCCTCTTTAAGTAAAGTTTTAATGACTAAAATACAAGTCATGCTGGGAAGTTTGAACTTATTTCATCATCCTCCTCTTCTTTAAGATCTGTGAATATTTCCAGCCCTTGGATTGTTCAGATGTGTGGTTTAAGTTATTTTTTTGTCTTTGGTGCAAATTTTTGTTCTGCTTTTAGACTAGTAAGTTAGGTAGCTCACAGGGAACTGTCCTGCTGGGTTGGGATCATTATTTTGTGCAGCCCTTTTCTCTCTAAGCACAGCTGCTGGAGTTCAGTGGAGCAATCTCTAACAAAGCTGTCTGAAGAAAAAAAAGCCCTATAGCTGCTAGAAATGTTAGCACTTGGATTAACACACTCAATTTTATCTGGGGAAAACTGGCTAATGGGCATCAGGGACCCTTGGGAAGAGGAAATTGTAAGGCATGAACATCTTCTCAGAGCAGCAATCCTTGGTACTGCAAATGTTGCCAAATATTCTTCATGACTTTGGGATGTTTTTTGGGCTTTTTGTGTTGTGTCATCTCTGGCCTCACTTGCTGACCTAGTCTCACCTGTCCAACCAAGTTTATGAATGAAAAAACACATTATCCCTTTTGACATGGGAAATCCTAGGACAGAGAATTTGTGTCAGTAAAACAACAGATATGGTCATACTGAAGCAAATGACCACAAAGATGATTATGGGACTGGAGCATACAAGGACAGCCTGAGTGACCTGAGGTTTTGGGGGGAAATTTATTCATCTGTATAAACAAACAGGATTTGAAGGGGAGTGAAGATGGAACCAGACTCATAGACTCCCAGTGACAGGCCAAGAGCCAATGATCATGGACTAAAACACAGAAAATTCCATTTAAACATAAACCACTCTTTTTTTTATTGGGAAGCCAAGCAAGATCCACAGAGATGTTGTCAAGTCTCCATGCTTGGAAATATTAAAAGCCTAACCAGACATAGCCCAGGGCTATCTGCTGTAGCTGATCTGCTTTGAACAGGGGAAGTTGGACCACATAATCTTGAAAGGTCCATTCCCTCATCAATCACACTGTGATTCTGTGATTGTTAAAGCAGATTCTGGCTAGAAAAAAATCCTAAACCAGGACAAAACTTGAAAATAGATTAAGACTCTAAGACCTTTGTCTGGTTTCTGTGCAAATCAGCTGTGCACAGTTCATTGAAATGATGTCTCAAGGTTCATTGTAATATCTAATACTAAGATACTTTATCTTCAGTATAAAAAATGGACATCATCAGGACTATCTTCAGAGCAAGTACCTTGTTTCTGCCTGTGTGTCCTGAATATTGCAGTCCCTCCTGGGATGCAATCATAGAACCATAGAATCATAGAACCATCAAAGTTGCAGGAGACCTCTAAAATCCCTAAGTCCAACCATTAACCTGCCACTGCTGTAGCCCCTAAACCATATTCTCCAATGCCAGATCCAGATGCCTCTTAAACACAGAGGGTGAAATTCAGGCACTTCACAGCCTGAAGGTTGGGCATTTTACCTGAAAGAGTCATCTAGGCAAATATTCACCAGGCAAAATCCAGTGGAACAAAATATAAGCTAGTTGTCTAGATTCTTCACAGCTAGTGGAGAGAAATAGATTACCTCTCACTTCAAGGCAGATGTCTGAAACCATTAGCTATGTCATTCTTTAGAAGTGCTTTTTTCCTCCCATTGCCTACAAAAATATCCTGAGTAATTAACTCTGATACAGATGTTTCTAAGATAGATGGCTAAAATTAGATAAGCTGATTATTGCTATTGTCAGAGCTCATGAACCAAGATGACAAGTGAGCCTTGGTGTCTTTCTGGTTTCCTAACTGCTCTCAGCACTCCAGCACCTTCATTAATCCCCCCCTGGGAGTCCCCTGGCAGTAACATTACTGGGGGCAGTATCTTGCTTAGCTTGATGCCTAACCTCAAATCTGCTTATGCACAGCAGTGCAGCACTGCAACAGTCCTTGCTGTTGGATCACCTCAAATATTGACCACCCAGACATATCCTCTGCCTTTTCCATCCATCTACCCAAAGAGAAAGGGATGATTTCCTTGTTCAACAATCCTTCCAGTATTTGTGGTCAAGTCTTTGTTCTGCTGCTGAGCATCTCTTTGAACTCAGGTAAGTCTGCCAAACCCCCATTCCAAAATATTCAGGGCTTAGGCTCCTGCTGGAGTTTATGACTGCTGGTTGCCTGAGAAGCTTTGAAGGTCAGAGGACTGCTCTAACATGTGCAATCCTCAAAGCTGCAGGAGAGCAGTGTCCCTCAGAACTTGTGCCATTCGAAACAACTTCATTTCACGCCTCTCTGAATTATTCTTGCACAAATATTTTATAGATAAAGACAAAATCCCAGTTATCTAAATGAAAGGAATCATGCAGGAGTTTAGGTGAAGGAGGAAGAGCAAAACAAAAGAGGTTTGGCAGACAGGGCATGACATTATCAGGGATGGTCTGTCCTGCCATGGCTGCAGGGAGAGGACTCTGTTAGCAGGAGGCATCATCTTCATTCACAGCTCTAGAGTGTATAATAGAATCATAAAATTTTAGGGGTTGGAATGAACCTTAGAGCTCCCCCAGCCCCAAGCCCTGCCCTGGGCAGGGACACCTCCCACCAGAGCAGGTTGCTCAAGGCTCATCCAACCTGGCTGTGAACACTGCCAGGGTTGGGGCAGCCACAGCCTCCCTGGGCACCCTGGGACAGGGTCTCACCACCAGAACAGGCAAAACTTCTGCCTAACATCTAACCCAAATTTCCCTCCTTCAATTTGTGCCCATTGCCCCTTGTGCTGTCCCTGCAGCTCCTAACACAGATCCCTCTGCAGCTTCCCTGGAGCCCCTTCAGCTCCTGCAAGGTGCTCTGAGCTCTCCACACAACCTTCTCTTCTCCAGGCTCAACAGCCCCAACTCCCTCAGCCTGTGCTCACAGGGAGATGCTCCAGTGCTCTGAGCAGCTCTGTGGCCTCCTCTGCACTTGCTCCAACAGTTCCATGTCCTTCTCAGGCTGAGGCCCCAGAGCTGTGTGCAGGATTCCAGGTGGGTCTCACAGAGCAGAGCAGAGGGGCAGAATCACCTCCCTTGCCCTGCTGCCCACACTCCTGTGGCTCAGCCCAGGCCTGGCTTGGTCTCTGGGCTGAGCTCACACTGCAGCTCATGGGCAGTTTCTCATCTATCATCATGCCCAAGTCTTTCTCCTTATTGCTGCTCTGAATTACAATTGCAACCTGTGCTGTGTTGCTGAGCCTTCACCTCCCTAGAGCCCAAGCTTCTCTCTGCTAGGTCGAGGTGAGGCAATTTTGTCACATTCCCTGAGGAGCTTCAGTGTCCTGGGAAGTGTATAGAGATTCCTTGTGCTGTGCCACTCTCAGCCATCCCTTGGGGAACCTGTCATTTAAATCACCACAAGAGGTGGGTGTAGGTTGTTCAAAGCAGATTAGTGGCAGATCCAGGATGAAAACTTGACTCCCCTCAGTCTCAGGAGAGCACCTCAGTTACTCTGAAGTCTCTCCTCCCCCGCTGCTCCACACTGAGCAAAGTGCTGAGGTGTCTCAGTTTTCACTGCTTTTGGCATGGAATGTACTGAAGTAGCTCAATATCATGTTTAAGTCTGAATATTCAGGACCCATTCAGAGAGGCTGAGATTTCTAAATAACCCTTTTCCTGGGAAATGCCTGTAATTTAAGACTCCCTCAGCACGCTTTTCTCTCATAAAAGTCTCTCTGATTTGTGTCACTTTTATTTGTGACCTGAGGATTTTGCTGGAATCCCATCTGCTTTTGCTGTGCCATCAGTGCCTAGAAGAGTTTTTAGGAATAAGCAGTTGCTCAGGGATCATTTTGGTATATGATCCTGATGCAATTAGATATTGAAAATGCATATGTATTAAGTGTAGATTCTGCAATCACTTGGTATGTCTAATTGCAAGAAAAATATAGAGGATTGTGATCATAGAATCATAGAATTTTAGGGGTTGGGATGGAGCTCAGAGCTGATCCATCCCCAAGCCCTGCCCTGGGCAGGGACACCTCCCACCAGAGCAGGTTGCTCAAGGCTCATCCAACCTGGCTGTGAACACTGCCAGGGTTGGGGCAGCCACAGCCTCCCTGGGCAACCTGGGCCACCAATACTTAATAATTAGCAGGAATTAGATAATGACTTGCACCAAAATCTTTCCCCTGTTTACTTTCACACTTGGAGTGATCAGGGAAAATGATAGATTGGGTTGCTTTCATTTCTGTCACCTGAGATTTGCCATCTGACCTTTAGCTGGGGCTGATGACCAGAGGAGTCAGCTGATGCAGCAACTCAGTGTTTCATTATCTCTTACCTCTGAAGGACCTAACTCTTACCCAGCACAGGTCACAGCTTGGTGACTTGAGCTAAGCCTCACAGGGATAAAAGTCTGTCCCTCATAGATATTGTGGCCTTTGCTTCCAAAACACCAGGATCAAACCAGCTTAGGGAAGGCATTAATTTCCAGATGAGCTGAGGTCTCTAAGCCTGAGAATTTGGGTTTAACATAACAAACAAGCTCCTTATCCAGTCCCTTTTGCTGGTTAGTAAACAAGAGAAACACATCCAATTTTGTGGTCATTTTCAGAAATATCAATGACCATTTATATAAACTTAGAGAATGGGCAATTTAGTGCAGAAAACAAACAATAGGTTTTGATGCCAAAGTTTTTAATCCTCAGTCACCCGAGTGGTATCATTTCTGGCAAGTGTTGCAGCCTCCTCTCTGGTGCTACAGAAGAAGGAAGGGGGTGCAATTTCTCTTTACTGTGAAAAGATTTTTTGATCTAATTTTGATAGGAAAGGAAAAGTTTCCATCCCCAAGGGCCATCATGATACAAGCAGCCCAGATGCTCCTGCATCAGTGTCTCTGGTCTACTGCAGATTGAATGTCCTCACATATGCCTTGTGCAAATGTTCTCCTTTCTTCCTGAGTAGTAAAGAAGAAAGGAGGCTCTAATGAAACTAGAGAAAGACATGGTTTCATTCCAGTTTTCCTATAAGTTTACCGTTAAGCAGACCAAAGATGTTCCTTGTCCCTTGGAACATATCTAGCACAGATTAATAGGAAGACTCCCAAGAGTGTTCTGCTCACTGTCATCTCAGATCAATACAAATGAGAAAATTATACCAGGGATCTGAAACGGTTAGAAAATGGAATGTGCTGCCCAGGGAGGTGGTGGATTCATCATCCCTGGAGGTTTTCAGGCTGAGACTGGATGTGGCACTTAGTGCCATGGGCTAGTGACCACGGTGGGGTTGGACTTGATGATCTTGGAGGTCTTTTCCAACCTGGTTGATTCTATGATTGTATGAAATCATAAAGCAAGGTTTAATGCTCTATTTATGTTACTATTGAGAAATTAAAGCTGGAAAAACTTCCATCAAGCTAGTTCAGCTCTCTTTGTACTGCACTTTGCTGTGTTTCAGATGACAAGATTAGCTGAGATATGTAGGGTCTCTTAGCACTGATTCAGACTGATATTTTCCCACTTCTTTTCTCTATAGCATAAGATCAAGATTGTAATCCACCAAGAAGGACTCCTAGTGACCAGTAATACATCCAACTGGTGGGTGAGATATTCTGTGTACCCGTCAATTAACATGTAGAATTGAATTGCAATTTATTAACAGAGCAGAAAGTTGTTTCAAAAACATTCTAATTTATTATTATTACAGACCACTTGTCTATGCAAAATGATTTAATCAAAAGAGCTTTTTAATCACGAGGGAAACATATTTTCATCAAAGTGAACAGCACACTTTAATTAAATAGAGTAGAAAGCAGGAGACAAGCTCTGAAATGTTATCTTTTGCTGAGGCTCCAGGGTACTAAGGAAATCCTTTCAAAATCTGACCTTTCAGAAGAAAAGCCCATTTGGGTATGTAGCTATTGCTTATCTCTTCATGAGAGATTTATGCAGGTAAGTGCCTGCTCTTGAGATGAGAAGATACTTCATCAGGCATTATTATTCCAGGCACTGTGTTGACCGACAGGTCCACAACCTACACCAGTAAAAGAAGGAAAGCTATGAAGGATTAAAAAGCCTTTCTGCTTAGTACAGATTGCAGTTTGGGAGTTTGTCTGCAAAAATCACCACTGATAACAACATTTGGCAACAGGAGTCAAGAGGTGTGTCTGTTTAGACCTGCTGATCACCTAATCCAATGCTGTTTAGCTGCCTTTGTCTAAAAAAACATGTTGAAAAGCACAGCTGGGTATGTAATGTTGATTTCAACAAGGCATGTCACAAAAGGCTGAGACCTGCTCTGTGAGACTATGAGAATTTAGAGTACAGACACAAAAGGTTAGCATGGATTTATGCTAACGAGATGACCCCTAAGGTAAGTTGAACATGAGTCAAGAGTGTGCCCTGGCAGCCAGAAGGGTCAGCAGTGTCCTGGGGGGCATCAGGCAAGGCATTGAATCCTAATATCTAGCCTGAATATTCTCTCTTTCAACTTGTGCCCATTGCCCCTTGTGCTGTCCCTGCAGCTCCTAACACAGATCCCTCTGCAGCTTCCCTGGAGCCCCTTCAGCTCCTGCAAGGTGCTCTGAGCTCTCCACACAACCTTCTCTTCTCCAGGCTCAACAGCCCCAACTCCCTCAGCCTGTGCTCACAGGGAGATGCTCCAGTGCTCTGAGCAGCTCTGTGGCCTCCTCTGCACTTGCTCCAACAGTTCCATGTCCTTCTCAGGCTGAGGCCCCAGAGCTGTGTGCAGGATTCCAGGTGGGTCTCACGAGAGGACGTACGTGGGCATGAAGCCTCCCTCGAGGACTAGAGGGAATGGTCATGAGCTGAGACAGTGGAGGATCAGATTAGATGTTAGGAAATATATTTTTCCCTGTGAGGGTGTTGAGGCCCTGGGATATTGCCCAGGGAGGTGGTGCAGTCACCATCCCTGGAGGTGTTTCAGAGGTGTCTGATGTGGCACTGGAGGATCTGGGTTAGGGTTTGGAGGTTCCAGCAGTGACAGGTTCATGGTTGGACTCCACGATCTTAGAGGTCTCCTTCAACCTTGATGGTTCTATGACTCTTTTTCAGGACAATTGGGGGAATTTTTGGCAAATGCATACTTGTCTAAAAATTCCCACTCTCAATTCTGTTGGATTGCAGTGCTGATTAAACCAGGCTGCTGATTTTGTTTTGGTTGCATTTGTTTCAAATAACCTTCAGTAAACCCACAGATCAACAGATTATTTTGTCATACGATGATTATTATTTTTCTGTTGATCAGAACAGAACAATCAAAACATATAAACAAGCTTTTTACTTACCATAGCAATTATCTCCTGGCAATCCCAAGCCCAAATCTCTCAGAGGTAACTCTGAGTCAGCCTAACTGAAAAAGATTTTGCATTCTAGAGCTGGTAAGGAAGGGAGAGGGTGTTTTATTGACTGCCTTTAAACAGAGAAGCATGAAAGAGTCTGACCCCTCATTTATATTTCTTTAACTAGGGGATGATGAAGGGAGAGGGACACAAAAGCAATTAAAAGTGAAGCCATACGAAGGAACTGTTTGCAGCTAATGGAGTTGCTGTGGATACCCCTCTTGGTGTTTTCATTCTTCCTGCAATTTGTTAAGGAGAAATCATTTGTTGCAGTGAGCAGCATTCATTTTGGAAATTGTTTTCTGGCAGTCAACATAAGAGGTTAAACCACAGCCTGTGAGGCAGCTACAGAGGCCTCTTATCTCAACAAAATACTGACATTTATCCAAGGTAGTTGCTTAAAAGCCTTTTAGTAAGACAACTGATTATCAGAGCGATCAGCCATCTCTGAGAAATTAATCATCTCATCCTAGTGTACACGTCAAAAGTACATTACAGGTGCATCCAAGGAGTGTCCTACAAGGCTGAAAGATGGGAAAGTGCTGATGCATGAATCATATGTGTTAAATGGGCTTTCAATGCACTCAGAGAGAGTAAAGGGCTGATCTGATCTTTGATGAACAATTTTCTATCCTTACCCAGTTTTGTGATCATGTGTTATGACCAGAAACAGGAGGAACAAACACTGCTCAACTTCTTTCTTCCTGTGAATTGTCAGTATTTATTTTGCAGTTATTAGTGTGTAACTTCCAAATTGGATACAAGTTTAGGAGAGTTGGAATGACCACAAGAGTGTCCAAATGATCAGCAGAGATAGAAACAGTTTTGGTTTTCATAGAAACATAGAATCAGCCACATTGGAAAAGACCTCAAAGATCATTGAGTCCAACCCTACCATGGTCAGTAGACCATGGCACTAAGTGCCACATCCAGTCTCAGCTTGAAAACCTCCAGGGATGGTGACTACACCACCTCCCTGGGCAATATCCCAGTGCTGAACACCACAACAGGGAAAACATTTCTCCTCACACCCAATCTGACTCTGCCCTGGCTCAGCTCAAGGCCATTCCCTCTCTCCTCTCCCTCAGCCCTGGCAGGACACACATCCCCCACCTCTCTCCAGCCCTGGCAGGAGTTGCAGAGAGCCAGGAGGTTACCCCTGCGCCTCTTCTCCAGGCTGACCAACCCAACTCCCTCAGCCCCTCCTCATAGGACATGTGTTCTAGGCCTTGTTTGAGCCTCATTTCCCTTGGCTGGACTTACACCAACACCTCAATGTGTGAGGGGCCCAAGGAGTGGATACAGATGCACAGAACTATTCTGCCAACCTCAAGGTGAATAAACCTCTCGCCCCTTTACTAAGCATGAAAAACGTTGGGTGATAGAGCTGGAAAGATAACCACCTTTTTGGGTTCTGTGATATTATCAATTCCTCTCATAATTCTAACTGCTTATTTGTAATCCTTTGACATAAAACAAAACCAGTGAGATATGAATTTCTTTGCAAACTAAAAAGACTAACAATAACAAAAAAAAGAGGAAATAATTAAGAGTTACCTAGTGCCTCATTCAGTTACATTTATAGCTGAAACAGAAGTAAGGTCAAAAAGGTCACTCCAGATAACACAAGAGGCAAAAAAGAAGATAATCTTGTTGTCTGAATATGGAAAATGCCTTTACTGAAATACTTAGAAGGGAAAATTGCTTGGTTTTTTCCACTGACTGACAGAAGATAATTTAGAGAACTTCATGCTAATGCTAAACCCTTAAGAGTTTGTTGCAGTTGCCCATCTGGATTTTTAACTAATTTATGGGCTATCCTGAGTCTCTTTAATATTACATTACCTTCTAATATCATCATTTAGAAACCTAAAACTAGTCTCCAATGCCTTGAATAGCAAAGCTATTAAAGACTTAATAAAATGAAACACACTTACAATGCAATTAAACAATCCACATCAAACGCTGGAGCAACAACACTTTGCAAGAATGTGGAATATAATAAAATTTGAAATAAATTAAGACATATTTATTCAGTAAATTGCCTTACAATTGGAAAAGAACTGACTCTAGGCCGTGCAGTTCACAAATACAAATGATTTGGTGACATCTTATTAGAAAACACAGAAGAATAAATCTCTTGTTTAGCAAAAATAACCTAACAACTGGAATCCCCCTCCACTCTCTGTTAGCCTAGAGTATCACCTGACTTCTATGTGCCCTAGCCACAGAGAACTTGCATTTTCCCATTCTTCCCTGCTAATTTTCCCATGAATTTCTGCTGATTTGCTGCAGAATGTAGTTTTGCTGATCTTTTAATGCTGCAGTCTCACACAGACCAGAAAGCTCAGGGTCAAAGTTATGGTTTTCTTTGTCTTCTTATCTGGTCCTTGAATCTGAAGATATATTTGACCCTGATAAATCAGAGAGATGGGCAGGGGTTTGTAGGGGAGGTAGGTCATAGAATCATAGAATCATAGAATTTTAGGGGTTGGAATGGAGCTCAGAGATGATCCAGCCCCAACCCCTGCCCTGGGCAGGGACACCTCCCACCAGAGCAGGTTGCTCAAGGCTCATCCAACCTGGCTGTGAACACTGTGCCAGGCCTGGGCTGGTCTCTGGGCTGAGCTCACACTGCAGCTCATGGGCAGTTTCTCCCCCACCATCACCCCCAAGTCTCTCTCCTCATTGCTGCTCTCAATCCCTTCCCCACCCAACCTGGAGCTGTGCCTATATTTTTTATGTACAGCTTTGTTCCAGCTATTTGGTATCTATAAGAATCATGGAATGATCTTCACCTTCCTTAAGAACAAAATACTTTAATGAGAAAAAAGGTAATTTTAAGGGATCCTTTTTTTTGTTTGCCTGCACAGTCTCCCAGAGAAGCAGCTGAATTTTCATCACAAACCTCCATTCTAATGTGCTGCAAACACACATTATCCAACTGCTTTGGTGCAAGTTTCCACCTGCCTTAAAACAAGAATCTTTTCATTGCTTCATTATTACTTGAGATCTTCCTATTATAAATGCATTATTTAAACAATGTATTTGATGATCCCACACTGAGAATTGTGTGGAGAAGTCTCCATGGAAACAATATACAAAATATTAATGTCTAGCTTGGCATTCCATCAGTGGGTTAGCATTGTTGATAACACTGAACTGTTCTTTTGGTCTACATGAAAATACCAGAAGTGAGAAGCCTTTAAATCTTTTAAGTGATCTGATACATAATATTTTTCATGCCAAGGTTTTCATATTTCTGACTTAACAAAGACATATGGCAAAGTCCCTCAATAATTATAACAGTGGAATAGCAGGAGATGCAATTATAGGTTCTGTAGCCAAATTTAATGTATTTCAGGCCACAAAAATTACATCTTCTAAAGCCCAAAATGCCACTCATTCATCCATGTCTATTTCTGGTGAGAGATCCTACTAAGGATATCTATATTGTGGGCAAATCAGATCCCATCTTTCCTGCTAAGCTATGGTCTTGTTTTTAAGAGACATGACAGGAAACATGCACTCCAGAACATCTCTCATCCCTTGGGAGAGGACTCTTTGTCAGAGCAGAACTCTTTGTTAGGAGCTGCAGGGACAGGACAAGGGGCAATGGGCACAAATTGAAGGAGGGAAAGTTAGGTTAGATGTTTGGCAGAAGTTTTGCCTATTCTGGTGGTGAGACCCTGTCCCAGGGTGCCCAGGGAGGCTGTGGCTGCCCCAACCCTGGCAGTGTTCACAGCCAGGTTGGGTGAGCCTTGAGCAACCTGCTCTGGTGGGAGGTGGCCCTGCCCAGGGCAGGGCTTGGGGCTGGATCATCTCTGAGCTCCATCCCAACCCCTAAAATTCTATGATTCTATGATTCTATGACCTACCTCCCCTACAAACCCCTTTATTCTGAAACCTCTTTGTTCTGTTCAGAAGGCAGAAATGTTATAGCCTTGTCCCATTACGCCCTTCCTACTCCCACAGCAAAAAAAAAAAAAAAAAAAAAAGAGAAAAAAAAAAAAAAAAAAAGAGAGAATATAAACAAAATCTTCATGTTTTTGCTGTCTGCTGGAGGGGAAATTCAAGTTGCTAAGCTAGCTGGTAGATGGGCCTGACAATTGTGACTCTTCAGTCTGGATTCAGTGAAACAATCCTGTTTAAACAAACATCTTAATCATCTTCCATCCTGAATCACAGAATCATAGAATTTATGGGTTGGAATGGACCTTACAGATCATCTAGTCCCAAGCCCTGCCCTGGGCAGGGACACCTCCCACCAGAGCAGGTTGCTCAAGGCTCATCCAACCTGGCTGTGAACACTGCCAGGGTTGGGGCAGCCACAGCCTCTCTGGGCAACCTGTAACTCATGTTTCTCCTGATATCACTAGTATATATATCTATACATTTATGTAAATATTTATGCATATACAGCAGAGTGGCAGCTAATGGCTGAACTTGATGATCTTATAAGTCTCCTCCAACCCTGATGATTCTATGATTCTACACATATATATAGGATCAATTCTATTTGACTTAGGCCACTGCATAGAGTTTCCTCCTGTGACAGTGTGGGTGAGAAGTTTGCATTTTTTCTGCACAGGAAAGATTTCCCAGTCCTCAAACTAACCAGGTGCTTCTACAAAGCAGCAAAGATCCTTACAACATTAGCAAAGCAGTGGGAGCTGGCAGTGCAGCTGTACTTCAAGGCTTTGCTTAATGGACCCCAAAGGCATTGAGTCTTCTGGTTTCCACCCAAAGCAAGTAACACAGCATTTCTGTAAATAGGCCATTCATCCTCTGCCACAAGACTGAGTGTTTTCCCTGTGGTTTGCATGATCACTTGCTAAATCTGTTATGACAGGCTACTTATCTCAGCCCAAAGCTTTAAGACCTCTGGATCATTTCCCCAACTCTAGACATTCGGGTGATAAATCTACCACACCTAGGAAGCATTTTATAGCACATCAGGAAAAAAAAATGATAGCAGGTTAATTTCACAAGTGCTGCTTTTACTTCAGGCCAGTATCTCATCCTAATTGACCAGCCAAGACAGGTATGTGGCTGCTTTGCATCTCCAGAGTGGCACAGAGAAGCTTTGGCCAATGTATTTATGTGCCTGAAATAAGTGGCTTCATTTTCAGAGATGCATAGCACCAACACCTCCTACCAATGGAGATGAGAGTTGTGGTCTCAGCACTTTTGAAAATGAAAAATGAACTCAAAACAGGAATTTTTGAGCCCATATAGGGAGGTCCTGATGCAGGTAGCATGATCCTAGGTGGAAATAGTCTGACAGAACATTTTAAAGGCTGCTTTGCATCTGTAATTCAGAATACATGTGCAGCCTTCTCTGGTTTGCTGTTTTATGGCATTTCGTGTTCTCTTCCAGATGAGTCTGCAAGTTTCAAATTATTGGCTGCCTAGTAAAGATCTGTATTTATCACACCAATAAATCTTTTAGGTAACTTGTGCCTTCAAACCAGAGGTGCTAAGAAACTATCAAAATGCAATTTTTTTTTGGCTGATCTGATTTGTTAGAGCAAAGGTATTTCTTCCCAGTTTGAGTCAGGCATTTTTCTGTGTGTAAATCTGTTCTGCCTCAAACTTTCCTGTTGACCTTTAAAATTTTGGGAAGCAGAGCTGTGTCAAAAATGTACTGTGCTCTTTGAGAGCTGTTCATTCCAGCCTGCCAGGTTAGACCCTCAGTGCAATTCGGGCACAAAGTGGAGCCAGTTGGAAACATCTCATTCTGCTACCATAGACCTGTTGTCTGCAAAATATGCAGAAAATATTCCCCAGCATAGAACATTTTGTTTCAAAGTGCTGCTGTTGCCTTTATCTGCCCTGTGGGGATGCAGTCCCTTTCCAGCTTTCAACCATGGGCAGAATTTTACAGCACTGGAAGTGAAGGTGTATATCTATATAGAGAGATATACCAACATATCTTGGCTTTTATCTATGGCATAAATATGTGTTTTCCACAACTGTGGTATCTAAGAAGCTTTTATGGTTCTCCCCTCACATCATCACTGGCCAAAGTGACACTTTTTACTACTTTATTTACAGAAATATGAAACAGAGAAAGGTATTTGAGGTCACACAGGAAGTGAAAAGGGAAGCAAAGAATTAAACTGGTGCTGCTGGGTCTCATGTTGTTTTTTCCTTCCCTCTCTTCTTCTGAAGTAGAGGTGCTTATATGAACCTAATGTGGGGGAGATCTAATTTCCTTGAGTTTCAATAAATCTTTCTTATACCATCATAAGCAAATCAGTTTGGTTCAACTCAGTGTTCTATTTTTTTAAGATCTCAAATCATGGAATCACATAAAAGTCAAGATGGAAGGAAGTTTTGTTCTTACCTAGGGCAATAATACCTGATTTTAACTATCAAACCTTGGACATTCACTGGAAGCTAATGGTAATGTTCACTAAACCTTGGACATTCACTGGAAGCTAATAGTAATATTCACACTAAGAGCTCTACCTTGTCTCAGTAGAGAAATACCTCACATAGCCCTAACCTGAGAGTTTAAGAGAGGTACCATTGGCTGCTGATGGCTCTAGAGGTTTAGTTTAGGCTGAAGTCTAAATGGAAAAATGCACCTCAGGGATGAGCAAAGGCTGAGGGAGTTGGGGCTGTTCAGCCTCCAGAAGAGACACTGAGAGGAACCTCAGGAATGGATTCAAGTCCATGAACAGGAGGTGCCAAGAGGAGGATCAGACTCTGCTCAGTGGGGAAACCAATACAACAAGAGGGAACAGCACAAACTGATGCCCAGGGAGTTCTACCTGAACACAGGAAGAACTTCTTTGCTGTGCAGTCCCTGAGCACTGAACAGATTGCCCAGAGAGGTGGTGGATTCTCCTCACTGAGGTGTTCCAGACCCCTCTGGACACAACCCTGAGCCATGTGCTCTGGGCTGGCCCTGCTGGAGCAGGAGGTGGGACCAGATGAACACTGTGGTCCCTTCCACCCTCACTGATGCTGTGACTCTGTGTATAACCTTACCATCAGTCACCCCTGGACAGAGTAGTATCGATTCTTCAAGACAGCAGGAGAAGGATCTCAGGCTGAAATTTTGCATGATTCCTTCATATTCCTTAGCCCTAGATCAACTGACTTTACCTGTCTTAAATTTGAATGGAATTACACAGTGCAAGTGCAAACAAGACTTCATAAGGTCAGTGACCCAAACTGGAATGCAACACATTTCCAAACTCCTTGTGACAGGCCATGGTCTCTCAAAGAACAGCACCCAATTCACAGAGTGCATTCAGCAACTCTCTCTGGTACAGCTGATGTATCTGAAGAAAAAAAAAATAGAATAAGAAAACAATGGAAAATGCAAAAGATTAGACTTTCCATGCTGAAATTCAATGTGTCATTGTTCATGCCAGAGGCAAGTATTGTCCTATTCAAATAACCAGAGATTCTCATTTGGACACTGAATAGAATACATAACTTTCATTTTGGATCCTGCCTGATTTGAGAGATACCTAAATATGAATTTCTGCATCTAGCACAGACCTGCAGAGCTTCACATATTGAGTCTGAGTTCCAGGACCAAGCAGTGATTTCTGGGTGTGATGCCACAAATCCTTTTCCCCAGTAAAGCAGAGCAACTAATCACACAAATCAAGGTTTACTCTGCAGGATCAAGGGTTAGTCACACAAATCAAGGTTTACTCTGCAGGGCCAAGGGTTGCTGTATTTAGCTCTAATTCTCCTTTGACAAGTCCACTTAATTACCTTTTCATCCAGGTCCACTTAATTACCATTTCTTCCATGATTTGATGAGTTGATTCAGGCTGCATAAATATTAATTTTAAATTTCCTGTTTAAATAGTGGAACCAAAATTGTCCTTTTCAGATTTACTTGTGAAAATGATTTTTGGCTTTTCAATATGTTTGCATTCATGGCTTTTTGCTCCTTTAATTAGGGGAAGCTAAGAAGAAATAAATAGCAAATATTCCCATTAGTAATAGGGGAAAAAAAGAAGGGTTTTGAAACGGGGCAAGTCAATAAATGGAAAGGGAATAACCAGCAATAATCCAAAGCAGTGAAATGGTGTATTCATCTCTGTACCTCCAGGTGTTGGTACAATGCAGGTAAGCAGCATTTCACCAGTTGAGACAGCCCTCTAAAACCTTTCTAAACAGTGAGGAAAAGCTTGTTCTCTTTGCTGGTCCTTTTCCCTCCAGGGACTCTCTAACTGTAATCATGTGGCACTGAACTCTCCTCTATTATGCAAAGCTTGTCTGAGGTACAATGTGGGCACAAGGTGCTCTCCAGAGCTCAGCTATTGTTGGTGGCAAACCTGTTCTATTTTAAGCCCCCCAGTAAATCACTTCTTGCTTTGCTTGATTACTTTCTTCAGACAAACCAATTTTGAAACCTTTGTAGAGTTGCTGTGCCTCTGGGGTTAAGAAATTGACTTTCTTTGGCTCTCATAAGCTAATGGCCCTTAGTCACTTGTGTTCATACAGAAGGGTTACCTAATTGACTGAGGGCTGGATTGAGACTTCCAGTAATGTCTGCCAAATTTAGCTTTTGTGAATTCTTCCATCTGTTGACTCTGTGCAGAAATAGGCTCAGAGCTCTGCTGGACTGTAGGCAGCCAAATGATTCTCCAGCCTCCCCAGCACCCATGGCACAGCAACCACTGAGGCTCAGCTCAGGACCAACAACAGACAGTGGGAACATCTCCACTGCACGTGGCACTGGGAGTGGCACAGAGGCACACAGCAATCATAGAATCATAGAGCTTTAGGGGTTGGGATGGAGCTTAGAGCTCACCCAGCCCCAAGCCCTGCCCTGGGCAGGGACACCTCCCACCAGAGCAGGTTGCTCAAGGCTCATCCAACCTGGCTGTGAACACTGCCAGGGTTGGGGCAGCCACAGCCTCCCTGGGCACCCTGGCACAGGGTCTCACCACCAGAACAGGCAAAACTTCTGCCTAAGATCTCACCTAAATTTCCCTCCTTCAATTTGTGCCCATTGCCCCTTGTGCTGTCCCTGCAGCTCCTAACACAGATCCCTCTGCAGCTTCCCTGGAGCCCCTTCAGCTCCTGCAAGGTGCTCTGAGCTCTCCACACAACCTTCTCTTCTCCAGGCTCAACAGCCCCAACTCCCTCAGCCTGTGCTCACAGGGAGATGCTCCAGTGCTCTGAGCAGCTCTGTGGCCTCCTCTGCACTTGCTCCAACAGTTCCATGTCCTTCTGACACTGAGGGCACCAGAACTGCATTCATGCACTTCTGCATTATACAGTTTTCTGTTTCTGGTCTCGGTGAGCTGGGTTAAGAACAAGCAGTTAAACTTCAGAAGAGATTGCCTGAGAAGCTGTGCTATCTCCACCTTTGGGGATTTGTGGACCCAAATTAGACAGGTCCATGTTATCAGCCGTGTCAGTGCAGCTGGTACCACCAGAAGGCAAGTGCTGTGCTCTGCTCTGCTCTGCTGGGAGACCTGGAAGTCCCTTTTCACCTGGCCTTCCTAGCTGTATCTGATTCTAGTGCCACTCACATGACTTCCCAGACCATGTCAGGAACTTATTTAGTCCATGTGAAAACATACATGGCCTCTTTTTTTCCCACATATTTATTGCTTACTGCAATGACATTCTCTAATCTCCTCTAAACCATGGAGCACACTGTACAAAGAGTTTGTTTGCCACTGCATTCAGCTAAAGTCAAACATCTGTGCTCATCTAAACTTCAAAGACCTTTGTCACATTGAGGTTACAACAGTGTCACAAGAGTGAGGGTAACCCCCCACAAGCAGCTGCCAAGCAGAGTTTGCATTCTTGATTAGCAGGTAGGATTACAATGCACTCATCTATCAGTGAGCTCAAGCTATAAATATCATTCTGATTAAAGGTGGGTTTTTTTTGCTTTAAATTTAGCCAAAATTCAGATGTCCTGAAGATAAAATACTGCTTCATCACTTCAGGGAAGCATATGGTATAAAGAACATGTCATTTAAGTCAAAGATTTTCTGGAATGATGCTCCTGCTAACAGAGGGTTCCCCAATGCTCCTTGGGGATTGTTTGGCATCCATAGACTATTAGATAGCAGAATGGATCCTCAGGGCCTGTCAGCTGTTATTGTAAACTAATCCCCAATTAGCATCTTTATTCAATTGTAAGAATAATGAACAAAAAATCAAGGGAGAATAACCACCAAATGGCAAAAGAAGTTCACTACCATTAAAATGTAATAGCATTTGTGAAGAGTCTTAAACCAAGGGGGGGAAATTCAATAGGCATTTATTTTATTGGGAGCTTCAGAAAGGTAATTAAATGCACTAATTTCTTCTGAGTCCTCCCTGGTGATCAATTCAAGTCAGGGCATGGTCTGTACTAGTGCTATCATCAGATTGATTCCAAAATATTTATATAACTCACATGTATTCCCAGAATTATCATCACAGCATCATCAAGGAGGGAGAGTTTGGAATCATTCCCAGCCAGGATTCCAGGTCTGCTGGGATTCTTTACTTCTGCTGGTATGAAAACTGGGATTTCTGCTTTCCAATATGTTTTGTTCAAACTTTAGTATGTTTGGTATTTAAGTACTGTTAACCTAATAGCATTGGCAGAAAATTGGGAAAACCAACTTTCTTTGGTTCTTTAGGGTTTGTTTTACTGATCAAACTTATTAGTCTGAAAGTTTTGTGGCTAGAAATGAGAGTGAGTTTGTGGTGATCTAACACCTACATATACATATGTACACATATATATACAACATGCACAAAAATTATAGAATCATGGAATTTAAGGGTTGGAATGGATCTTACAGATCTTTAATAGGAGAGATGATCCTTCATAGGTGTTAGTGTAATGTTCCATCCAAAACCTTTGCTATAAACTACTGGAAAAATGCTAAAACAATAACAATCATCACAGCAATTGTCCCTAGACCCCAAGCTATAATGAGAAACCTGATTTCCATTGGTCTGTCATTGCTAACCATTTAGAAACCTCTGCCTACACAGGAAAAGGATCTCCAGTGAACCCCATTTTTTACTAACCATTTTCTGACACCACTCACTCCTCTGCTGTGCTGTCCCCACAGTGGTGATGCAGGCTGCTTCTGTTGATCTCTCTGGTAATTAGTTTTTGAAGGTTAATCCCACTAGGCATTTCCTGTGTCAGCTTGGAGTTTAATGACTTTCTGAGCCTTAAAGCACTATGTGCTGGAGATAAAATATTGCACAAAGTTTAGGTCTGTCTGATCCTGCAGCTTTTTGACCTGATCAAATTCAGATAGCCAAACCATCAGGGCAGCACAGATGAGGCATTGCTGTTTTCCTTGGCATGTGCTCTCCTCTGGCACACAGGGAGCTGCAAGGTGACCTGTCCATCCACCACTTTCTGGTGCTTTTGGAAAATGAACACATCTCTTAACATCTTGGACAGAGAGAATTGGCTTTTAATGGCAAAACAGCTCAAAGTTAAACCCTGACCTTCACCAAGGCCTGAAATTTATTGGGAAATGAACCCCAACTCCAAAAGTGCCTAGGCTAATTTCAAGGGAGCCTGTGTCAAAGGCCTTGAAATCCAGATAGATGGCAACCATAGATCTTCTCTTGTCCTCTTTATTGTCTTCCTCTTTCCACTTTGCAATGTTTCTTCTTCAAGAGTTATAGCCCAGTGATGTGAAAATGCACATAATGGGAAAAATCTTATTAAGTAGGAACAATAACCAAGTAATATTCTTACCAAACTTAGAAAAATGCTGTGAGCTTTTGTTGTTAAAGTGATTAGAAGATACATTCAAGGTATTATTAATTTTCTGAGCTTTCCTTCAATGGCATTCCTTTGGAATTTGAATACCTATTAATTGGATAATTAAAGTTATTTTGAGAAAATACTTCTTAATCAAATGTCATTTGGTTAAGCAACTGTTCTTTTACATCGCTCAAAAAGAATTGTTATTCCATGAATGGTTAGAAGCAAGTCTGAATTAAAGTGGTGAACAAAAGCCACAGATTTTCTGATGCAATATCTATTGACTTCAGCAAGCTTTGAATCAAATCCAAAGACCTGAAGGAGGAAATGTAGGAATTCAACATGTCTCTGATTAAACAGTTATGGTTCTGTTGATGATATTAGAAGTCCTCAACATAAGAATGACATGGAACTGTTGGAGCAAGTGCAGAGGAGGCCACAGAGCTGCTCAGAGCACTGGAGCATCTCCCTGTGAGCACAGGCTGAGGGAGTTGGGGCTGTTGAGCCTGGAGAAGAGAAGGTTGTGTGGAGAGCTCAGAGCACCTTGCAGGAGCTGAAGGGGCTCCAGGGAAGCTGCAGAGGGATCTGTGTTAGGAGCTGCAGGGACAGCACAAGGGGCAATGGGCACAAATTGAAGGAGGGAAATTTAGGTGAGATGTTAGGCAGAAGTTTTCCCTGTTCTGGTGGTGAGACCCTGTCCCAGGGTGCCCAGGGAGGCTGTGGCTGCCCCAACCCTGGCAGTGTTCACAGCCAGGTTGGATGAGCCTTGAGCAACCTGCTCTGGTGGGAGGTGTCCCTGCCCAGGGCAGGGCTTGGGGCTGGGTGAGCTCTAAACTCCATTCCAACCCCTAAATTTTATGCTCCTATCATTCTATGCTTCCCAGGCTGTGATATGATCACGTGGGAGAAAATCCACACCAGGGTGGGGATGTGTCTTCAGTTTTTCCCTCTACATGTGTTCTAGGATCAAAATGAAACAAAATCAAATGAAGTCATTATTTATTCAAGGTATTTTAGACTATTATATCTGTCCTCTTTTCTCAAATACATGTTCAGAAGGATATACAAAGATGGACAAAAAAGAGAGACAGAAAACCAAAAATCATCCAAAAGCAAATGAAGAAACATTTACAAGTTTATTTCACGGAAAACTTCCCAGGTTAAAATCCCAGGAAATGGAACAAAGAAACCATCTTTGGAGGAGTAAATAGATTTGTTTTCTACAGTTCTAGGATATAAATTTCACCAGTTTATTTGGTTCAGATAGATATTTTTCACATGCAGTTGTTACAGCTGCCCAATAGTGAGACGCTGAATGGTGTGTCTGACTGAGACAGACATGACTTGTCTGTCACACTGACATAAAACTGAAATTCAAATGCTTCAAAATCAACTTGAGATAAGTTATTCTCATCTGAGTTTCTGCATAAAGACTTTCAGTACTGACTTGATTTCTTCTTGGTTTCTACTGTTCCTCTGACATTAAAAGGATGTGTGTTGTTAGGTGTTCTAGTGGCTAACATAAACCCAAATCCACAAGGAAACTGAGCAAGTCTTCATCCTACCTTGATCATCACAAGGAAAACACAACTCATTTCACAGCCAGAGTATCCTACATGGAGGTTGTTCTGTCCCTGAGCACTCTGTACAGTGTACATCCAATTTGAATATATTTCCTTTTGCCTCCGTGCCTGAAACAATAAATTCTGCAGGTCAAGCTAACATGGAAGGAGGAAGGAACATGTACTTGTAATTATTGACCCTGTGAAATTGAAGTGGATAAAACATTTTATGCTGATTTATCTACAACTTACTGACTAATCTGCTGTTCAGAGGGGATATGAATTCCTTCCCTTTTCATCTTTAATTGGCAAACTTTGGGATACTCTCCTCTCATCTTCCCCATGGATTAAATTGCATGCAAACACACGTGTCCTCACAGCCAAGAGAGCCAACTGTGTCCTGGGGCATCAGGCAAGGCATGGCCAGAGGGAGGGGATTGTCCTGCTCTGCTCTGTGCTGGGGCAGCCTCACCTGGAACAGTGTGAGCAGTTTGGGCACCACAACAGAAGAAAGATATTAAGTTATTGGAGAGAGTCCAAAGGAGGCAATGAAGATGGTGAAGGGAAGCCACATGAGGAGTGACTGAGGCACTTGGGCTGTTCAGCTGGAGAAGAGGAGACTGAGCACAGAGCTCATGGCTGGATACAACTCCCTCAGGGAAGGAAGTGCAGGGACAGCTCTGACCTCTTCTCTCTGGGCCCAGGGACAGGACCCAGGGAATGGGCTGGAGTTGTGTCAGGGAGGGTTAGGCTGGAGATTAGCAACTGGTTCTTCTTCCCCCAGAGGTGTTTGGGCACTGAACAGCTCCCAGGGCAGTGTCACAGCCCCAAGGCTGACAGAGCTCCAGAGGTGTTTGGCCAATGCTCTCAGCACAGGGTGTGACTGTCAGGGATGTCTGTGCAGGAGTTGGACTGATGAGCCTCAAGGTCCCTTCCAGCTCTGATTGTTCTGTGATTCTGTGATGTATTAGACTTCACTTTGTGCTCAAAACTAAAACCTTTCTTTTATTCTATATCTTGACATTTCTACATCTTTATTTGGCAATATAAATCAACCTTTAAACCACCATCATTTCCCAAGGACCCACATGTGAAAGTTGCCATTGCATAATTCATCTAAAATATCCTGTTGGTAAAAGGGAAAGGTTTCGCTCAAAGTTGCCTTACAATATAGTACAGTTTAGTGCATGTCACTCAAGAACTGTGTAATGAAGGAAACAAATTGAAAACTTTGCTTCTCATACAAGTACTAATAAATGAAAATGCTTTATATTAATAATCTCATTCCTTGTGGATTATTTAAGTCGAAATTCAATGAAATTTTTATGAGGGAAAACCCAAACCTCATTACAGAGCTTTCATTGTGCCAAGTGTGATAACAGTACTCACAAAAGTAAATCTTAGCTCTTTGTTCATACTTTTGTGCACAATTGAGATAAAACTGGAAGTTTCTTTTTCCCTGTAAGCAAAAGTTAAGCATCTGCCATAAGTACAATTTTTGGAGTGCACACTACAGTAGATTTCAGCCTTAGGATCTTCCTTGTCTCACCTAACTAGATGAATGGAAAAGCTGATAAGCCTAAGCTAATTGTCTAGGCTTCTATTTTAATCAATCAAGAAATCTCCAAAGCATGATTTGTCCTGCTTATCTGAGACACAGAGGTGCAGAAATCTCATTACCAGGGGGTGAGTTGCCTTTTCAGAAATACCTTTCTCTCCTTTGATGGCAAAAGAACTTATATAGCATGGTCAAATGAAACATGCAACTTCCAAACTGCTCCAGTGACTTGAAGGGAATCCCCTTACCCTTTCCACGTGAAACTAAGGAGTTTTGTAATGTGTTATTTCTACCTTTAAGTTCTGAACTCTGTGGATTCAAAATACTGGTAGGGACAAGATATAACCCTCCTGTGGCCTCGAGTTTTCTCTTGAGATTTGGACTCCTGAAGAACAGGAGACAAAAACGAAAGCTCTGATTCCTGGTTTGGCACCAAGAAGGAATTTTGTGGACTCCTGAAGAACAGGAGACAAAAAGGAAAGCTCTGATTCCTGGTTTGGAACCAAGAAGGAATTTCATAGATGACCCTCTGTGAATTCACATTGCCCTGTTTTGTTGGAGCAAATCCAGAGAAGGGCCAGAAAAATGATTAGAGGGATGGAACAACTCTCCTATGAGGAAAGGCTGAGAGACTTGGGATTACTGGAGCTGGAGAAGAGAAGGCTCCAGGGTGACCTAATTGCAGCCTTTCAGTGCCTGATGTAGGCATATGAGAGAGCTGGAGAGGGACTCTTTGCAAGGGCTTGGAATGCTAGGATGAGAGGGAATGGCTTTAAACTGACAGAGAGCAGGTTTAGAATCACAGAATCAACCAGGTTGGAAAAGACCTCCAAGATCACTAAGTCCAGCCCCACTATGGTCACTAGCCCCTGGCACTAAGTGCCACATCCAGTCTCAGCTTGAAAACCGCCAGGGATGGGGAATCCACCACCTCCCTGGGCAGCACATTCCAATGCCTGAGCACTCTCTCTGCAAAAAATCTCTTCCTGAGCTCCAACCTAACCCTCCCCTGGCAGAGCTTGAGTCTGTGCCCTCTAGTCCTGCTGCTGGTTGCCTGGGAGAAGAGACTTGGTTGGATATTGGGAAGAAATTCTTTACTGTGAGGGTGATGAGGCACTGGCACAGGTTGCCCAGAGAAGATCTGGAAGTGATCAAGGCCTGGTTGGATGTGACTTGGAGCACCCTGGGCTGGTGGGAGATATCCTGCCCAGGGCAGGGGGTTGGAACTAGATGATCTTTAAGTTGCCTTTGAACCCAAACCATGCTATGATGTCATGATTTGTAGAGCCCTAGTTCTGATACTTGCTCAAAATTCAGCACAGTTAGTAAATTCTTATGCTTCACATAGTTCCTGGAGGCATAAAAAGTGTATGGCAATTACTGTCAGGAAATCTCATTATAAATTGTATAATCTGCAGTTCAACTGCATCATGATTCAAAGATTTTTACTGATGGTTTTTACAGACTTTTAGTCGGGCATCAGACTAAATAAATGAGTCTATACAACCTTTCCACGTGTTGCTATAAGGTCTGAGTCTTGTTAATGGGTTCTGAGAGTGGGGAGTGTTTTTTTCTTCAGTTGGGATGTTTTTCCACTCTTTAAAAAAAAAAAGTATATATCAGAAATGCATGTTAAGTCTTTCTATTCCTGAAGCAATTACATTTTGCAAATGAGAATTCACAAAAGCTTCATTCTTTAGTTGATTCTTAGCCAGGGGGAGAAAATCAACCCTTGAATTGTTTAAGAGACATGACATGAGGGTGCTTCAAGGGCCCAGTGTTTTATTATTGACTTCTGAGTGTAGAGGTTGAAGCAAAATTATCCAGATAAAACTCTTTAATATAAAATGGATAAAGAAATCTAAACCTCTGGAAGCCACAGACTCTGACTGCTAAACACTGTGGGTGGTGTTGGCATCTTGGAGCTTTAGACATCTATATTGTAGGACACTCTTTGTCTTTGTTAAGCCTATCTGAAGGAAGATATCAAATCCAAATCAGATGAGATATGATTTAGGATTGGTTATTTCTTGCCACTGATTTTAAAGTGGCTTCAAGTGAGTACTTCAGATAACCTATGTGCCCAGAGGAAACCCACCCTGTGAGAGAAGCACAGATGGATGTCAGGAGACATAAATCCTACCCTCACTAAAAAAAACCAACTTTTTTTACTCTAAGGGTGGTGAGACCCTGTCCCAGGGTGCCCAGGGAGGCTGTGGCTGCCCCAACCCTGGCAGTGTTCACAGCCAGGTTGGATGAGCCTTGAGCAACCTGCTCTGGTGGGAGGTGTCCCTGCCCAGGGCAGGGCTTGGGGCTGCATCATCTCTAAACTCCATTCCAACCCCTAAAATTCTATGATTCTATGATAAATATACAGCTTCCATTACAAAATCCTGGCTGTGATTTCTTCTTTTCAATAACCTTTACAAGTCCAAATATAAAGCGCCAGCAACACTTCAATATTATTTAGAAATTAATTTCTTCCATTCTTAAACTGAAAAGTAGAAAATATCAATTTTATTTGGCATTTTCTTTGATTGTGGCTCACAACACTGAATATATGAAATAAAATATTTTCATTTGTGAGTTCTTTCAAAGTGAACTTATTAGCAGATGATGAAGTAATTTGCTTCTGGTTTTGAAGCAAATTATTTTCTTATCAAAGGAAATTCATCTCTGCTGGAACAGTACTCTAGCTCCCAGGCAAGGAACTGGAGTTAGCTCCAGCAGATCTTCCCTGAGAAAATCAAACTTGTGATAAAAGTCCAAGTTTGCAAGGAAATGAGAAGTGCTGAGATCTGGTACTCATACCTATCAGAGCAAAAACAAAAGTGAGCTCTCTGAAGGCTGGTGGGAGGCTGAGCAGTGCCATGGGTTTCCTTTTCTGCTCCTCTCACTGTCTATGGCCTCCTGGGGATGGATTTGCTGGGAATTGGAAAGCTCTATCTGATGTGCACAGAAAGGTGTTTTGGATCACCTTGACAGTATCAGCAACCCATGGGAGATGACTCCTTCATAAGGGAGATCTATGAGTAAGAAGAGATTTGGAGCATGACTATAAGGGAGGGTTACCAGGGTGAAATAAAAGGACTGAAGACAGGTAGGATAGGAGCTCCCCAGGGAGAGGTATTGGATTGATTTTGTACATCCTCATTAATTATTCTGGCAAAATGTAGGAATGCTGTACTGATTTTGGAGAACAGCCTGATTTTTGTGTGTATGGTCAGAAGAGAAACTCATAGAATCATAAAACCATCAGGGCTGGAAGAGACCTCTAAGATTATCCAGTCCAACCTGCAATGGCTGGAACCCCCAAACCCTAACCCAGATCCTCCAGTGCCACATCAGACACCTCTGAAACACCTCCAGGGATGGTGACTGCACCACCTCCCTGGGCAATATCCCAGTGCTGAACACCACAACAGGGAAAACATTTCTCCTCACATCCAATCTGACTCTGCCCTGGCTCAGCTCAAGGCCATTCCCTCTCTCCTCTCCCTCAGCCCTGGCAGGAGAGAACATCATAGTTCTTAGGCAAACAACTTGATATTTCTGAAACACAAGAAAGCATTTGAGAAATAAATAGCATTTGCTGGTAAAAAATGCTCCAAATTTGCAAAATACCTTGGTGTAACCATCAATCACTTCTCTTTATGCATATGAAAAAATCATCCCTCAACCTTCTCCTAAGTAAGTGGATTGAATAGAAGTGCATATACTATTATCCCTTAGCAACTCTCAGAGCTTTAACCAGTTTCATACTGGTAATTGCTATGATTTCAAGTTAGACAGCTATGAGGGGAAAATAGTTCTCCTAATCATCCTCTCAGGGTGAGAAAAAACAATCTTTGGGATTATGCACTGCTCTCTGCTGATCACAAAGTGAACTTGGAGGTCAGATTTGCATGTCTAACTCCCAAAAGAGCACAAAAGGGCAAATTACTCTAATCCTTCTTCACATAAACCCTGTTTAACCAGTGCTTTGGATCACTCTGGATCAATCACACAGCATCTTACATTACCCTGCTTTCCTGACCTTGAAGTCACCACCAAATTTGTCAGCTATGAGTCTTCATTTAGTTCCTGAACATTGATAAATGCCACAAATAACACAGACCAAAGAATTCATCTCTGTGCAGTCTCACAGAAACAAACCTGTTCAGAGTTAATTTGCCATTTCTACACTTCTCCAGAGGATTGTCACTTGTGCTATGCTTTGTCTGCTTGACATGAACCATATGAAAGTTTTCTGAAGCAAAAATGTGTGCAGTGCTAGGCCAAAAAGACAGAAATCTGCATCTCCTTCAACAATACTGTCTCTATAAAAGTTGAACAACATCTGTTTTCCATACTAGTTGGTAGTAATTGTATTTTACTCCTTTAAATCCTTTCTGTTCAAGTCCTGAGATCAGTATCAAACTGACAGTAAGACAAATTTATTGTCTGATTTTATCCCTTAAAAGCAATGATAGAACATTAACATCCCTCCAATCCTCAACTTCCTCCTATTCAGTGGTTATTGAAAATGGAACAGGAATGTTACTGAGAGTTTCTTGACTCAACAAACTCCCAAGTACTCATGGCTGCAAATCATCCATAACTACTCTTTAACACAGCATAAAAGAGGAGAGTTGTCTTAGGATCCTCATCTTTTGAGACATGTTACCAGAAGATGGAGGCACTGACCATACTAATGTCATGTCCAGATGGACATAGACAATGCTTAAAACTGCCTGTGATTGATAACTTGAATAGTTAATCATTTGCTTTCATATGTATGCACATTTTATCAATGATGATGGTCCAGAACATGTGTATGAGGAAGGGCTGAGGGAGTTGGGTTGGTCAGCCTGGAGAAGAGGCTCAGGGGTGACCTCCTGGCTCTCTGCAACTCCTGCCAGGGCTGGAGAGAGGTGTGGGATGTGTGTCCTGCCAGGGCTGAGGGAGAGGAGAGAGGGAATGGCCTTGAGCTGAGCCAGGGCAGAGTCAGATTGGATGTGAGGAGAAATGTTTTCCCTGTTGTGGTGTTCAGCACTGGGATATTGCCCAGGGAGGTGGTGCAGTCACCATCCCTGGAGGTGTTTCAGAGGTGTCTGATGTGGCACTGGAGGATCTGGGTTAGGGTTTGGGGGTTCCAGCAGTGACAGGTTCATGGTTGCACTGGATGATCTCAGAGGTCTCTTCCATCCTTGAGGACTCTATGTGTCTATGATAATACCTTCAGTCTGTGATAATGTTATGCCACTGACAGCCATGAGGAGTTCCATCAGGA
>NW_008684339.1:0-2356 GCF_000695815.1 Acanthisitta chloris | reverse complement strand
TGCATAGGCTTCCCACTGTTTTTACTTCCAAAGCTGAAAGATACTGAGCCCTGTTAATTAGCTGCTGTAATGACAGCTCTACTTCCATCAGTTTTGTGACACTGTAGAAAGTGTGACTCTATTCAATTTCTTCTCTCTGCTTGATTAGTCATGCCACTAACCATCACTCTTAAACCCTTACCTGTTCTTCTCCATTTCACATGTCTGATACTTATTTTCTGCTTGTGATGAAGAACAGAAAACTCTTCCAGTATTTGTGCTCACATAAAACTAAGGGTTGCTTCATTCACCATCCCTGCTGTGAACACTGCCAGGGTTGGGGCAGCCACAGCCTCCCTGGGCACCCTGGGACAGGGTCTCACCACCAGAACAGGGAAAACTTCTGACTAAGATCTAACCTAAATTTCCCTCCTTCAATTTGTGCCCATTGCCCCTTGTGCTGTCCCTGCAGCTCCTAACACAGATCCCTCTGCAGCTTCCCTGGAGCCCCTTCAGCTCCTGCAAGGTGCTCTGAGCTCTCCACACAACCTTCTCTTCTCCAGGCTCAACAGCCCCAACTCCCTCAGCCTGTGCTCACAGGGAGATGCTCCAGTGCTCTCAGCAACCTCATTGCATCCTCTGGACTTTCTAGACTTCAATTACATTCCTTGCAATTTTGTACTAAACTTTTTATATTTTTTTTATCTTGTTTTCTTTTCTTTCCTTGTAGAAAATTTGAAATGACATTTTTATTCTTGCTTAATTTCTTTTAAGTTCTCAGTATCAGAACAGTTTTCCTATCTAGAGTTCCTTATAAGATCTAAACTTACACAATTAAACAGGCCTACACTTGAAAACCTTTATTCTTACACCACCTCTGGGTTTCTTTTTGCTCTCCTTAGTTGTTTGTTTGCTTGTTCTGTTTGTGGTTTTTTGTCATTGTTTTAGGTTTTCTTTCTTTCTTCCTTTCTTTCTGTGACATAAATGACTGAGACAAAGACAGCAGTCACAGCCTGTTGGTTTCCTCTGCCTCCTATTTTCCTGCCTGTCAGCAAAGGTAAATGTTTCCATGGCACAGTAAAAGGCACTATTCAATTTTCAACACATTTGCTTATGTATTAGAAATGCTCTGAGATGTCTGGGACAACTACCCTATGCAGCAGTAGGTGGAAGCCACAGGAGATATTGCATGGGGTCTAAAATGGAGCAGGATCTTTAAATCCAGGCAAATGAATCCTAAACCAGATCACCCTGCTGCACATTCAGAGGCTGCTCTGACACAGATGCCATAATCTTCTCAGCTCAACACTCCATCCAGAGATGGCATCAGACCTGAGCCCTCTGGGGTCTGACTGGTGAATGCTGACATACTTCAATGGCTGTTCATGTGGCTTTGGCCTTTGTCACTTTGAGTTCCCCAGCAGTGCTCAAACCAGCACACTGGAACTGCTCTGGAGCCTTTCCCTGCTACAGGCAATAAGAGATTTGCCACTAACTTCAGCAGAACCATTTATGGGTGCCACGTTTAATTAACACATAATTCAGAGTGTCTAATAGGATTGATGTGTATCTGAATTAAAGCTGCAGATAGAGTGGAGCTAAGGGATAGAAGCAGAGAACTGACTTTAAATCTCATTTCGGGACTTGAGCACAAATGGCAGAAAATACCATGGGCTTCATAGACAGGGAAGAACTTGGCATGAGATAAAAGGCTTAAGCCAGGATTCATCCAACTTCCAGTCCTGCTCAAAGGACAAAAGCATCTGGGATTTATATATGCACAGCTTGACTTGTCCACTGTGTATGTAGGGAGCCCATACACAAGGGTTTGATGCCTTTGGAGACTGATTTTTAGAGGACATGGGAATGGCTGACATAAAATGTTGTTAGATGAGCAGCCTCCAGGAGGTTTCTGAGCAGTCAGACATTTGGGAAGTGAGAGTGGTTCTCTTCCAGATTCACATAATCTCATTTGTAGCTTTCCCTCTCTTAGGATGCAATGTGAGAGAAACTTTCAAGCCCTTTCCTCTGGTGCTAATCCTCCCAGGAATATTGCCTCAGGGGCTTTGAAAAACTGCTGGAAAAAAAAATGTCAATGAGTATTGCTCCATTCCCTGCCTGTCTACTCAACTGAGCTGCATTCTTCTCCCCAGTGCAGTGAGGGGAAAAAAAGAAAGCAAAAAAACCTAAACCAGAAATTCCATATAGGTGCTTAAATTAGGAAGATTAGGGCAACAAAAGTATTGGCTATTTGTGACCCCCTAAGAAAATCTATTGGTCATGTAGTCACTGCAACTCTGTTGTCTGGACCAAGCAGGAGGGTTTTGTACCCTGTCCCACATCTCATGATGGAAGTGGAGGGACAGGCACTGATCTC
>NW_008684338.1:0-42543 GCF_000695815.1 Acanthisitta chloris | reverse complement strand
AAGATTCTAACAAGCATTTTCATATAAAATAGCACTTAACCTTTAAATTTAGTAACATTTAATAGCATTCCTAGACAAAGAGATGCAGCTGATGAAAGCAGATAAAATACAACCACAGCTCAGGGGATGACTTACGCAGCTTAAGCAATTGACAACTTGCAGCTGTTTCTATGGGAAGTGTTTGGTTATAGTGGGTGTATCAGTTGCAAGAGCCAAAAGACAGCAGAAGAGAAAGCTTTAGCTTATAGGATTTTGTAGTAATCACTTTCACTCTTTAGTGAAATAAATCTCTATCTAAATTTGTGGCAGGTAAGTGTACATCAGTGAGGAGATGTTACCTGTCTAGTAAGCTGCATTTGTTAATTGGAACATCCCTAATGATACAAATGGAAACACTGAACATATTTCTTGCCTGTAGCATATTATGTTTTATAGGCCTCCAGTGAAATCTTTGGGGTTATGTAATTTGAGATTTAAAAGCAGTGTGCTAGAAAGACTGATAGTGACATGCATATGGAAGAGGGACTTAAAGGGCTGGCTACTGAGTTTCTTAAACTATGCAATCTTTAGCACATTTTTCCATCAGCAAAATACAAGTTATGTTAATCAGATCCCTTAAATTACTCTGTTCTGTAAGACTTAAGAGCTACCTCTTCCTTTCAATTCTTGAAAATATTTTGATTAAATATAAATGAGCTAAATATAATTTGTTTATATAAAACTATAATTATTTCTGTAATAAAGACTAAAAAATGAGAGGGATACAGATAATGGAACTTTAACTGTGAAACACTTCAGTCTTAGGTATCTAATAAAGACTAAAAAATGAGAGGGATATAGATAATGGAACTTTAACTGTGAAACATTTCAATCTTGGGTATGAAAAATTACATTGCTGCTAACTTTAAGTGGAAATATGATAGTTCATAGGATCATAAAGTTTAGAAAAGACTTTCAAGATTGAGTCTGGCCATGTTGATGAACACCACCATGCTAACTAAGTGCCACATACTCATGTTCCTTGAACTCTTCCAGGGATGGTGATTCCACCACCTTCCTGGGTAACCCGTTCCAATGCTTGCAAACCCTTTCAGTTCAACCAAAAAATAAAAAAGAACATAACTTAACCTTGCTCTAATCTAGGATGACAAAGTCTCCAAATTCTGTTTGAAATGACACTTGGTGAACTTTTTCAGTTCTTGTGGAATGTGTCAAACTGACAGTCTTGTGTTGCTGCATTATATGTTTCCATGTCAAAATATGATGTGTCATGGAGTAGAAAGGCCCTTGAGGTTTTCTAGTGGCTCTGCAGCATAAAAAAGTTTCTTTTAATAAAAGCATAAGATCACATATTAAGAAATTCAGATCTTAACCGGAGTCTCGGAATCCTGGGGGAGGGTCTTAAAAGTTTCTGTTTGAGTCATTTGAATTTCTCTTGTTTCTTTTGGTAATATAAGTAATTGTTAAATTTTTTTTTTCTTGGAGATACTAGTTAAAACTGCTTAAGTAATTATTTTTAAACTAAGTGGCTGGTAAAGGCTGTGGATCAGAAGTTCAGATATTTCTAAACATGTATTAGTATAACTACTACATTATAAGTTTTAAATGAATAGTGATTATTACTTCTTTCCTGAGGAAAAGTGGTAGTAAGCTTCATAGACTGCTCTAAGCCAAATTTCTAAGTAGTTTGTTATTTTTTTGAACTTTAAGAGAACTTCAAGGCCTTGTGGAAGAAAGCTAATTGATGTGAAAGGTTGAGAAAGTGTAGCAAAGATCACTATTACCTTTTGCGAGTTCTCTAGGGAAAATTTAGATAAACCAGAATAATAGATAAGCCAGTCTGACCTAAAATTCATTTGGGGCTGCAGTGTTTCTCTAGTTCTGACTTGTAATTGCCTTTTTAGAATGTCCAATCTGATTCCTAATAAGATATATGTGTTAAAGAGTGTGTTCAGGGAGTAGTTTTCTGTAACTGTGTTGTACTCTTTAAAATGAGTTTGAGAATCAGTCTTAGGTTTCTATTTCCATAATTTGTCAATATCTGGAGGACTACTTCATGCATCTACTTGTGATAAGCAGTGTCTAAATGGAGTAATTCTCGTCTTCTGTGCTGTTACTTCATCATTAACTTTTTACTAATTGTTCCTGAGACACCTTACGTTAGGCAACTCAGGCTTTCATGTGCCTATAGGAGACTGAAAAAGTAAAAATGCCCATTTCTGATTTTCTTTATTCAGTTAAAAGATGTTTTTTGTTGTAATTTGTGCCTATAGGAGACTGAAAAAGTAAAAGTGCCCATTTCTGATTTTCTTTATTCAATTAAAAGATGTTTTTTGTTGTAATTCTGAAGAAGTAACTTTTAAAGCCTTGCACCCCAGTTTGTTGTTCAAGTGTTGCCTATAATTCAAGACTTTCAGCAACTTGAGTATTCTAAATGGCTTATAAAATTGGACAAGCCACATTTAAAGTAACATTAAAAATAGTTCTAAGGCAGGACCTACAGAAACTTAGAACTTAAAGGTGATGTAGTGAAGTTAAAGGACAGTACAATGAGCATATTTTGAGAAATACTGCCACTCAACTTCTGGTTTAAAGCTAGTTCTTGATAGCTTGACAAGTAGGGTGGAAAGCAGAAGGGTATAAAGTAGTGCTAGTACTCTGCTTTGTTCTAGACCATGAAGATACACCAAGAAATACAGGAGCAAAGGTACAAAGCAAATAAGATAAGTATTCTGTAGTGTAAACTTTTACTTAGGGCTCCCAGAGTGGACTACTGCAGGGATGTCTGTACTCAAAACTTGGAAGTAAAATCAGATTGAGCTGTTTGTGATAAATTTTGTGCAAGAAGATGGAGATGTAAAGGAGATACATACAAAAGGAAGGTGGTGACTTGTATTTTAGCTCCCTTGTTCCATATTTGGGTCTCTTTTGTCATCTCTCAAATCCCCATGGCAATAGAACTAAAATAATGTCTCTGTTTTTTAGCCAGTCAAGCAGCATCCACATGCAGTGGGCAAACCAAGCCAATGTATGTACTGAAAAGTAATGGAAAACACAATTTTGTAGGACCTAAAAATACTGTCAGAGAGAGATACTGGAATAGGAACAAGCTATGGTTTTTCTCTTTTCATCACAGGAGATGAAAATACCCTGAAATGCTTAATGTGTGCCCAGGATTGCGCTCACTGTTTGGCCTACTTCTCCCATTGTCATGTGTGCTGTCCATAGAATCACAGAATGCACATAGTGTGTTCATAGAATCATGGAATATCCTGAGTTGGAAGCAACCCACAAGGATCATTAAAATCTAGCTCATGTCCCTGCAAGGAATGGAGGAAATAATGGAAGTGTTGCCAGGCCATGTTACAGAACCAAAAAAAATCCCAGAACATCAATTGATGTGACCTTTGCAGAAAAAGGATAAAGTGACTTGACGAGCTTACTTATGGGACTAGGTTTAGAAAACCCTGTGTTGAAGTTTTTTATTTTGTTAAAATTGCTGATTGAAATGCTTTTACCAGGCACTACACAGGAAATTGTGACTTTTCTATTGCTTATTGCTGTTACTAGGCAAGTTGATTGATAACCACAGAAATGAAGTTTCTTAATGCTGTTTTTTGCACAAACTAACCACACAGTGATTTTTTTCCCCTTTAGAAAAAGGGACAAGGCATGCTTGAGGCATGTATATGCTAAGAAAAAGATGTATGGGGAACTGAATTGATGAAAACATCTAATTTCCAGTGCTAGGGATGGCTCCTTTTGAGTAACTAGGCTTAAAGTATTTAAGTGAGAAACAGTTCCTGTTAAAACTAAATATTTGAGCTGTGATATTTATATTAGGTCACTTCCTATTTCTAAGAACTATTATTTGTATTAGCAAAAAAAAAAAAGATTTTGCTAACAAAGTCTAATCCTGTTCAGTGACCTCTTAATATTCTTGCTGTGTGTGCTATAACAGCAAACTAGACCAATTCTTTTATCATCCTCATAGCTAAAACACAAAGCATAATAACAGAACATTGAGAAGCAGAAATGGATTGTCACATGTAAACCTCAACCCAAAATTAAGGAGTGTGCAGGGGAGGAGATTTCAACTATCATTGTAACTATAATTTTATTAATATAAAGGATGAAGTGCTTACCTGATGCTTGCTAAATAGAGTAAGCCATGGGGGAGAATTCTTAGGCCTTTGGTTTTTTTAGACAGCAGAACTGCTCAGTATTTGATATAATGTTCTGGCAAGACAATGATATGATTTCTAATGGTAGTTTCATCTCTTGGACCGTCAGATACACATGTGCAGGGACAGCCTGTCTGAGACTAGCAAACGATGTCATTTAAGTCTGTGAATGTAAGTATTTGAGAACTGAGTTCTGCTCCACTACATTGAACTCTTAGCTTCTCAGTCTTTGAAGTGGGTTGGGTGAAGCAGGCAGGATGAAAGAAATAAACTCTCTTCTGAAATAGCTAGGAAACTCTGTCTGCTAATGTCCTCTTCCCTCCACTCATCTGCTGCTAGCTTTGTGTCCAAGTAGCACAGTTCTGTGAAGAATGCACTCATGGGATAGAAAGCTCAGTGAGAGCAGAAAATAAGTATCGAAGTAGAATATTAGATCAAACTTGTTTATGAACACTACTTTTAAGAAAAGCTTCAAGCTGATGTAACATTTTTCACTATCTTCTACATGAAACTGGTGCACTTGGGAAAACGACTGGGAACATTTTCCTCTGCTGCAGTTTTTTGTATGTGAGCAGAAGCTGATGCATGGTCTTCATGTTACTTGTCATTGGTGATAAGCAAACTGATACTATTCACCTATTTTAGCAACATGGTTGTTTTAAATTTTATCAGAAAAGTATGTGTAAACCTTATACTTTAGTCATAGACATCTGAACATAAGTATGTTCAAACGCCTCTGGAGCAACTTTAACACTTGCCTTACAAAATGTTTAAAATAATGAGGTCTAAACCCAGCTTTTTTTTCTTATCTCATAGGAGGAAGAGTTGAGAAAAAGTGGAGAGGCAAAGTATTTCCACCTAAATGATGACCTGCACGTTTTAATTGAAGTATTTGCTCCACCTGCAGAAGCATATGCCAGAATGGGACATGCATTGGAAGAAATCAAGAAGTTCCTCATTCCTGTTAGTATTTTCTAAATGAGAATTCTGGTGGTCTTGAGTGAAAAGTTTTGTCTCTTGAAACTGAGCAAGCTAGTCTAAGGGAAGGTATCCTGGCCCATGGCATGGGGGTTGGAACTAGATGATGTTTAAGAGCCCTTCCAACCCAAACCATTCTATTGCA
This sequence comes from Acanthisitta chloris, assembly GCF_000695815.1. Taxonomy (NCBI): domain Eukaryota; kingdom Metazoa; phylum Chordata; class Aves; order Passeriformes; family Acanthisittidae; genus Acanthisitta; species Acanthisitta chloris. The sequence continues at coordinate 37,236 of NW_008684338.1, read as the reverse complement.
CCACAATATTGGTCAGGTCATGTTGCTTAATTTCTTTATCTGTGGAAGAAGTGGTGAGTTTACCAATAATTATCATTTTGATATAGGCTGTTACTGGGTGAATGTGTCACTGTCCTCAAACACTCTCATCTCATATGACTTACAGAAAAAGGGCAACGTTTTCTTGCTTAAATGGTCATGTTCAGAGTATGTAAGTTTACAAATAATTGTAAAAAGTCTGTAAAATGTGGAAAAATGACTCTGCTTTAAGGTAGATCTTTTCTGTGTTATTGGCACATGTGAAATATTAGCGAAAGGTCTGTTTCACTAAGTATAAATAAATTTCAAGTTGTATTTCTCACCCATAGTCCTGGTTTAGTCTTCAGTGCTGCTGAAATTGTGTTGATTATCATGTGTTTTATCAGAAGGCTGGTGATGCATGAGTTACAATTGTCTTCTGGTGTGTACTACAGCTTGGGATGTATAAAATGGGAGGTGACTTGCAGTATAAGTTCATAGTCTAGGTTTGGGGATGTGTCTAGGCAGTGGGGTTGCAGGGTTTCTAGTGTCTTTCTACAGAAGATAGCTTAAATTCCTTCTCATCTAAGGACCAACCTTTGCAATATTAAACTGCTTGGAACAACCCAAGCTCTTCTTGGAACAATCCAAACTCTCCTGAGAAGATGGTGCACTTGAGGTGATGTTACTGTGTGTGAAGTTCCTAATTGTATTAGCTCTTCAGTGAATATTCTTTAATCTTTTATTGGTGATCAGAGGAATGTGTATAGAAAGCCAAGCATTCTCAAGGTGCACTGGCTTCTGTTTATTTTCACTGCTGAAAGTGCCATCCAAGTGTTAGTCCTGATTTGTATCAGATCTTGGAAGTGTGGAAGACCTGGCTAAGGAAACTTAAGGCATGTGTGAGTGACAGCTGTGTGTAAATGAGTGGAGTCAGTGTAGCTGTATTTTGAGGACTAGTTGGAGTTGCCTGTTCTATAGGCATGGCAGTCTGTTGGGGATGGAAGTGCTAGCTGAACTCTGGGGTGAAGCAGTTGGTGCTGATGACTGGCAGTGCTTCTGTATGCATTGTGTGTATTGTAGTTTGTATTAAACCTAGTCTAGATCCATGAAACCACCCAGAGAGCAATTGGACCCTGGAACAGGCTCCCTAGGGAAGCAGTCCCAAGCCTGCCAGAGTTGAAGTGTTTGGACAATGCTCTCAGGCACATAATGTTTTTCTCAGGACTGCTTCATTCAGGGCTGGGAGTTGGACTTCGGTCACTGTGGGTCCCATCCAACTCAGGATAGTCTGTGAAACTAAGTGCCCAAGTGACTGGAGTTGTGTGCTCCTTAAGTGGTTCTTCTGGCCTTTATGTTGTCTGAATGAAAGTTAGTTCATATGCCCCAATACTACTCCATTGTATGAACCAAAACATAAGTGACAGTCATGAGGTTCATTTAGAAATACATCCTGACATGAAATAGCACTTAATGTAGATGCACCTTCAGACAGTTAAAAACCAAGGAGATGTCCTGGGCATTGTTCTCATGTTATAAAGAAGCAAGCACTGCATTATAACTTTGTCTGTGGGTTCCAAATGGCTTTTTTTCTTGATGTACATGAAAAGATGTAAATAAGCATACTGCGTTCAAACATCCCAACTGATTAGGGGGATGCTCAACAGAATATTTGTAGGAATGCTGGGCTGTCATAATGTACAAGGTTACTGTATTTACATGATTGATGATTTGATGATGTGAAGAGATAAGGGACAATTAGGTTCTTGGCTATTCTAGTGAGCTAACAGCTGCTTTCTCTTTAGGTGGAAATATGTTCAATTTGATAAGTGTTATTTCCACACACTAGAAGTAAGGATAGGTCCGATCCCCTTGTCCCCCTCATCAGAGAGATTATTTTTCTTCATTGAGCTTGATTTCCCTAATGTCATAAATGAAATAAGCTTATCAAACCCTGTTTGTTATTGTGTTAAGCCAGTAGAATTACAGACTGATTATGAGCAAGTCCATTGACTGCTTGTACACTTCATCTCGATTTTTGATCATTGTATCTTTATTTTACTCATCTGAACTGATGCTACATAATCTATTCTAAACTATGGGATCAAGCCAACACTGTCTTAATTTCCCTTGGTTTTTCAAATGTAATCTTATCAGAATGGCTCTAAATGCCTTAATCTCTTCTGCCTGCTTCCCCTTGCACTGCCACTGAAGGAAGCAATAAGGAGCAGCTTTTTCCTCTAGAACTATGGATTTAACTGCTGCTGAATGTAACTTGAATTTTATTTTCTTTAAGGTCTGTTGTGGCTTTCTTAGGAAATTATCCATTTTATTTCAGAAAAGTCCTGCTATCAGTATATATGATTATGATTGTAATTTGTCTTCTCCTTACAATGTAAGGTAACTGCGCCTTCCTACAATTTTAGATGCCAAACCTAATTTATTAATATGGTTATTGTTCTGTTTGCAGATCAGCACTGAACATAAAATCGCATTTGGTGCCAGAATGAAGGATGCAAACTATCCTTATGGTAGCTGACTATAGCTAGAATGCCTTAGATTCTCTTATTAGGTCTTCAAGATCCATGGACAAGCATCTTTGCATTGAAGTTCAACCATAAGCAGCTGCAGTGGTGTAATTTCCTTTAAACTATTGTCACAACTCCTTTATTGCTTTAACTCAAACCAAAACATAAAAACTAGACTTGAGGAGGGTTTTTTGACTGTGCTTATGTTGCTTTGACTCTCACCTGTCTTCTGCAGGTAGAATTGTGGCTTCTGACTTCAAGTATATTCTTTTGTCTTCCTTTAAATGAGCCAATCCCTTTGTTCTGTCCAGACCCTCTGGTCATCACTGTGTTCAACTGTTAGATTGGTGGGTGTTATGCTTGATATTAATTATCTCAGAATTACTTCTGTCAGGCCAAAAAACTAGGTGCTTTCAACCTCACCTCCCCCTGGTTCCTGTTCATACCATGATTTCAAGGCCAGGTTGTACAGGACCTTGAGCAGCCTGGTCTAGTGGAAGGTGTCCCTGCCTATAGCATGAGGGTTGGAACAAAATGATCGTTAAGGTCCCTTCCATCCCAAACCATTCTGTGATTCTATGATTACTGCAGTTTTGGCCATTAGAACTTACCTTTGTCCGTTTAGCTTAATTTTTGTGTAGTAGCAATCATTTCTTTTGACAGCTACAGCATTAATGATGCTTTGCTGTTGGTTACCAGGGTTACTTGTTTTCCCTGTCTTTAAAGTATAGAAATGTCTTTGAGAGAACGATCTGTAGGAATTCTGTGACAGTGTGAGCAGAATTCACAACTTTTTCTTGTAGGCTTTTACCTTCTGCCTATTTGGTTTGTAAGATGTGGTGATGAAATAGCATTTAGTGGCATTTGGAAGAGCTTGGTGGCCTTTGGAAACCCTCACAGGCTTTTTCTTTTAGCAAGCTGTCAAATAACTAAGGTGTAAAAAAATAGTGGCTGGAAACCTGATAACTATTGATTGCTCACTGCCACGATAAAGATCTGCTTGAGTGTGTTGCAAAGCTGCAAAGGGTTTTGTAGGGATCTGTCCTAACATTCTATTAAAAAAAGGCTTTGCTAATAGTTTGACTGACAAATTGAAATAAGGTCTTAAGTTAGAGTGAGCCCAAGGAAAACTGCTTCCAGTGTGTTGATCTGGCTAGATGAAATTTAAAAGAATCTTGCGTGGTTGGATCATGTAAGTAATTCTGTGTGGGCTGAAAATCTTGCATGTGTCTGGATGATGTAGCCATTCCTACACCCTCCATGTTCAGAGGAGATTGCAGTTAGTCAGAATGGGCAATACAGTCATAAAATGAAAGTGCATCTGTTCACTTGAATTTCAGCAGCAGTGTGTGACTGATACTGAAGTGTTGCCACTGCTGACTATGTACAGGAGAGGAGTGAAGTCGAAAGGGTTTCCATATCCATCTAGGTGAGGAAAAGATTGTCTACTTAATTTGACTTGAAGTGTGCTGTTTTCCAGCAGTGAGTATTCATAAATTGACCATCTGTTAGTTTTAATTGAAGAATCCATTTCTGAGTCTAATGAATTAACACTGGTGTTTATCGTGGCATCCTTCTACTGCCCCTTCACTTCGGTGTCCTCTCGAAAGGGTTTCCATATCCATCTAGGTGAGGAAAAGATTGTCTACTTAATTTGACTTGAAGTGTGCTGTTTTCCAGCAGTGAGTATTCATAAATTGACCATCTGTTAGTTTTAATTGAAGAATCCATTTCTGAGTCTAATGAATTAACACTGGTGTTTATCGTGGCATCCTTCTACTGCCCCTTCACTTCGGTGTCCTCCTGTCTGGCGTGTTTATCGTGGCATCCTTCTACTGCCTTCTACTGTGAAGGCACTTCGGTGTCCTGCTGCTGCCTCTGGCATATGTGATAAGGACCATATTTTCTGCTCTGTGCTTTGCACAGTGGAGCCCTTGTCTGTGACCTAAGGCTGCTGCTATGTCTAATAATGTGCTGCAGGAAAATGAGAAGGCATCAGGGAGAAAAGGAAAAGGACCCAACATGCACAGTGTCAACCTGAGCACATATTTGCAGAGGAGTTAAATGAAATGAATATAAAACAGTCAAAGGTATTTTTCTAGGGGCCCAATTCTGAAGGTGTCTTGTATAGACATTATAAAGGGCATCTCTGATATTTGCTGTCAGAACTTTGAGACAAGTATGTTGGTGGTATAGTTTCCTGGCATTTTGTGTCAAGATCTAAGTTTTGTTCCATACATTACATAGACTTTTGCATTTGTAGCAAGTTCTGGTCCAACAACGAATTATAAAGTGGGTTTCTGTGCAGTAGTTGACCAGACTAATATTCAGTTTGCTGTTTCTAGTCTGCTCACTGTGATGGATTGGTTGTGTATTGGGTCCTGGCTGTTTAATAATGGAATCTGTTTCTCAAAAGCTTCAATTATGCAGTTTGAACAGTTAATCTTCCAGATCTCCTCCTTCATCTTGCTGGCTGGTTGGTTTTTGCTGCAAAGTAGAGGATGGTCTTAGGTGGGCAGTGGGGAGTTAAATATCAGAAGCTGTTCAAAACAGTTGAGACAAAATGCTGTCATGTTGCCACTTCTTGACACTAGTAAACATCTTCAGAAGTGTCATGCAAGGGATAACCTTATTTCTGTTTGTAGAAGTCTAGGAGAAGCAGAATGTTTCAAGAAAAATTGAGAGATTTGAATTCATGGAAGTTTTAATCTCCTTTCAATGCAGGGTTACGTTTCAGGGCTGTCTGCAAGGCTGCCTGACAATCTTCTGGTACCTGTTGAGTGAATAAATGTAATAAATCAGATTTGCAGTGGGATGCAGATCCTTTGTTTTGTAACTGAATTGTGAAGTCAGTGGTATTAGAACAAACCTTCCTTCTTGAAATGGGAGGATTTGCAGAACATAAGAGCTGTTGCATCAGAAGTATCACTTCATTCCTGTGGGAGCACCTGTTAATATTTTGATACTTAGTTTGTATGTATGAATGTTGAGGAAAATATTTCTTTGATTCACTTTTATGGATGAATTTTTTCCCTTTTTGGCTCACTCTTAAGTGAAGGAGAAATGATAGAAAAATATGTAAAGCTCAAGAGTTTAGTGCTGTTTGTTTTATTCCTGTCTGATGTGTTTGTTTTGGAGGTTGGTTCAAGGTCCCTGAAAACTGTGTTTGAGAAGTACCATATTAATTCCATGTATAAAAACTTGAGTTTTCTTTTTGCTAGACCTAGAGAGGGAGGATTTGTGCAGACAGAAATAAGCTATATGTCTGCAGCTTGTTTACCATTGCATATTCTAGAATGGAATTTTTTGGAGCTCTTTTTATTAGGTAACAACGCATGTGTGTATTGAATGCGTTTTCTTGTTTATTCTCTAACTCCTGATTTTAAAAGTGTGGATGTCTAATCTGTTCTTTGTTTCCATGGGCTGCTCTCAACAGTGTATTTATTCTTTATTCCTTTGCAACACCAGGCAGGGGGATTTTCCTCCTTTTAACATGCAGCCATTTTACAGCTGGCACTATAAGGTGGATTTCAGTTCAGAAAATGTCACCTTGATCTTAGTCCTGAGAAGAGGTGGCTCAGGGGTGACCTCATCACCCTGTACAGCTACCTGAAAGGGGTTGTGGAGAGGTGGGGAATGGTCTTTTCTGCCACTCCTGCAGTGAGAGGACTAGAGGAAATGGCCATAAGACAGCAGAGATTCAGATTAGATATTAGAATTTATTTTTTTCACTGTTAGGGTGGTCAGACATTGGAGTAGGTTGCACAGGGAGGTGGTGGAGTCACCATCCCTGGAAGTGTTTGAGGTGTCTGAATCTGGCACTGGAGAACATGATTTAGAGGTTACAGCAGAATGACAGGTTAATGCTTGGACTTGATGGTCTTAAAGGTCTTTTCCAACCTTGATCATTCGATGAGTCCATGATTCTATGATTTTTTTTTTGTTGTCTCCTCCAATCTCTGCAGCATTTTAGCATTGACATTTTGATTGGTAAAGCTGTATAGAAATAATATGCAAAGGGAAAGAAAAACATGCCTGAGCAGAAATGGCATTTAATACATATAATTGTTTTTACTGAATAATATTCCTATCTTATGCATATTCAACTTGTTCAGTGGGATGTTCAGCTTTTTAAGGGGAAACTTTCAGGAGCAGTGTTTGCTGATATGAACTTGGAGTAGTGGGTGAACAGTTTGGATTTTTCTCACTCCTGCCCCCTTGTTTTAGGACTACAACGATGAAATCAGACAGGCACAGCTTCAAGAATTAACATATTTAAATGGTGGTTCAGAAACTGCAGAAGTGCCAGTTGTGCGTGGAAAAGCATCTATTCGAGCAAGAGGAGTACCAGTTCCTACTTTGTCTAGGTAAGTGCCATTTCATTTGCATGTACATATTTTCAGCTTCTCCCTTTGAACACAGTTGTCCCGCAGAGCACAGCTACAAAATACATGAAGGAGTCTCAAAAGAAGGGCAAAAGATCAGGGAAACATCCTTGATTTCTTGATGATGGTCTAATTAGTTTGGACTGAATTTACAATGCTGCTGAGTTTTGTCTTGTGGAACTTGAATGCTCTCTTTATTAAGAAGCAATGTATATCATGCAAGATACTTAGTCTCACTGTGATCTAACCTTGAGTTGCTCTTAGGTGCACGTAGAGCCTGTGTTTGGGCCCTGTGGCTTTGAAAAACTGGTAAATTGCTTAGCTTCAGTACTTATGAGCATATGAATTTCAGGCAATATCTCTATTACATAATGTACAGACTCCTTTCTTACTGTATTACTAAGTTTGTGTAGTCATGATGAGATGTTATCTAAGTGCTTTTGAGGTAGAATTCAGATTTTCTTGTCTGAGTGGCACTTAATTTGTAAAAAGTGGCTCTTGTTTGATTCAGGAATAGGCAAAGGTTACTGCTTTTCCTAATTTTTCTTTGTCACAGATGATGTTTAATTTTTACTCTAGCATCCCCTGTCTACCTTGCAGTACTGAGATGACAGTTTCAACTCCAAGTCCTGAAGTGTGAAAATAAAAACTAAAAGTGCATAACTGTTTGTGTTACAGTACAGAGATTGTGGTTGCAGCAGCTAAGTGTGACTGTTTTCTATGGTAAACTATTTTCTTCAGTTGTGGCTATGGTTCTTGGTAATGCAAGCTTGAAACTTGCATTTCAGATCCTAAAATAATTTCAAAATAACTCTGCAGTGTTTTACCTCAGATGATTAAGCATGTTCAAAGAAGCAGCACTAAGGAAATATTCCATTTATACATATCTGCTTAGTTACATGTATCCTGATAATAATTGCAAATGCAATGCAAAATTAATGTTAATTTAAAGAATTTACACTTACTGTGGGTTGTCCTGTGAGAGAAAAATTCTCTCAACACGTTTTTGTTCTTGTATTAAATAGTATTGTGTAATATACCTCTTCTCCTCCTTTTCTTGATTTTAATGTTCAGAGTTGTGGTAATTGTATACCAAGGTTCACCATTTTAGCACTGTAATCAGCTACACAAGTACTTTCTAATTAGAAAAAATCATCTGATATTGGAGATGGTTTTTTTAGATTTCGGTTCTTAAATAAGTGTTTAACTTTGCCATAGATGCCTGTAATGACTCTGCTACATATTCTCAGCACAGATACATTTGCAGTACTATTTCAAGTTTATTTAATTTTTCATGTCCTTCAGCTAATTTGATTTGATCTTATTTTTAAAGCTTGATAACTAATTTCCACTTTCTAGTACCTAGTAGATGCATGTGTAAATAACTTTTTGTAGTACTGGATTTCTAACATCACTAGTTCTATCCTATGCATTTTGGTAAATTCTTCAAATCTGCATTTTATGCAGGAGATAGCTACTGCTACATAGCTCACAGAATCCCTTGTAGTTGGCCTACAACTATTGAAGTGGCTTCAGTATAAATTTAAATGTTGAGTGTTTGATTTGGAGATGACAGTGAAAGGTGGTGCTCTTGTCATGGCCATTTTTCATATATGTCCTAAAGAAACATGAAAGGATGTTGGTTTGTTTGACGTGTCCTAACTTCAAGGCTTGTCTTAAACTCCAAGACTTTTCCCCTCAAATTGAAGCACTCTTAGCATATTCCTTAAGTGAAATTCAATGCTATTGAGATACTGCAGCCATTGAGCTGGGAATCACAGCCTCAGTTATAATACTTTGGTTCTTTTTAAGCAGAAATGGATTTCAGAGAGTAATATTTTTGTTGAAGCAATGCTTTAAGGGCATTGTCTCAGTGATGGATAAAACACTTTCAATAATAATCATCCCCGAGACATCCAGAAGGGGTTGAAGCAAAGCCTCAGAAGACTTTTAAAATGAAGTCTAAACCCTTGATCCTAACCTTTCTTTGTAACCTACAGAATGGTTTTATGATAACAACCTCAATACTTGAAACATCCTATTGAGGATGCAATATCTGAGTGTGTTTAAGTTCCAAAATGTTACTCCTTTATTACTCCTGAATAGTTTGACTTCAAAAAAAGTACCAATATATGCCTTTTTGCTCCTTATCACGTGTTGAAACTGGAGATAATGCATCTTGTCAAGTGTGTTTTTAGCTCCATAACAGTTCTGTTTTCTAGAAAACAATGTATTTGTGCTTGCATGCAAAAATTCTTGGCTTGTGCACAGGTATTCCTGTATGTGGTAAGTAATTTTCTAATAGTTGTGACTTGGTAACTCTTGATTGCTTTCCTGGCTTGTTCCAGATTTGCTTGACTGAATTTTTATGACTCTAAAGGCAAATAAGATTTGGGGGTGAGTGGATGGGATTTGCTCTAGAAGGGTTGCCTCTGTGTGTTGTGAGCTTTACCTGAGGAATGTTTTTTTCTCTTCATTAATCTTGGAGCATATAGATGCTTCATTTCCCTTACCTTGTCCCCATTTTTTTCCCCCTAATATTGTAAAAGATGACCTTCAGATGTAATGACAATACTCTAATTTTCTGTGGCATTTATGCTGGGCATTTAACCTATTTTGGCATACCTGTCCCTTCTGCACAACAAGAAAGGATAGTGGTGAAAGTCTGGTTTTCATGCCTTTGTTATTATATGCTGACATTTGCTCTTAAATCTTTAGGAGGCAGCTGTATAAAATGATCATATCAGTGGCTTTTTAATTTATCATGCTAGCAAGCTTAGAGAATCTATGGTGTTTAATGTGATGCTGTTGTGGTGAGAAGCTGGAAGACTTAACTCTCTCAGAATCAGTGTTTCTTTAGTGCCTTGGTGTATTCCCACCCTGAATCAGTGCAATATAAATGATGACACAACCAAAATGTCAATTGAGATTTCTGATCATGTGTTGACATTGTAGTGAAAGGTGTCTCAACATTTTGTTGAGAACTTGTAGGTAGTGAAGAGCTAAAGATTCTGTAGCACAAAAGTAATATTAGTTGAAGCTGCTATTATGTTCACTGTGCTTGTTTGTGATAAAATCTCCTATTTTTCACAAAATTGAAAAATGGACATATGTATTACTGTTTTCAAATAGAAATAGATGATCACTTTGTTGCTAAAGTGTCTGGAAGTGACAATAATAGCTAACTGGCTAGAAGGTGGGATTTGCTGAGTGTTTACTAACTACTAGAGTTTGTTTAGGAGAAAATACAGTTAATAGGTACTTAAAGAACAGGGTTTCCCTCATCCAAAGAACTGAGATTATTGGTAGCATACTGGAGGAGTAGAGGAGTAGATTTTTTTTCTTAGAAATATATCAAAAAAGAAACCAAACAGTAGTGTCCCCTGTGATGCTTCAGTACTCATGTATTTGCATCTGAGGGATTACTGCAAGGACCTTATTTAACATATCCTGAAAATAAGACACTTGAACTTTGATTCAAAGTATTTATACAATCAAAGTATACAAAAAGCTTGAGGATGGAGATGTGGCAGGTTCAGTGCCCATTTGTGTATGCGATTAGCCTGGTTATATTTGAAGTGTCCACACTGTAAAACAAGATCTTATGGGTACTGGGCTCTAGAGTACATTCAAAAGACTTATGAAAGGGAGAGAGGTGACAGCATGGAAGCAAGGAGGGAAAACATGACAAAGGTCTTTTTGCCATTATTTCAGAATATGAGGAGGTAGTCAAGGCTGTTATGGACTGACAAAAGAGTTTTTATAAAGAAAATTAAGCTAGTTGTAGGCTTTTAGCAAAGACAAGGAGAGCTGGTGATGGCTGCTGAATTTTGAGCTGCAGTGCAAGATTTGGATGGTCTAGGAGCCATGATGAGTTTGATTTGATGGTAAGATCTGAGTGTGACAAGACAGAGCTGAGCTGTCTTGATTTGAGGGAAATGAGTAGAATCTACATGTTAGCAGAGGCATCAAGGTTTTTGAATTTATAGGTGAGATACTTGTAGAAGAAAAGGTGGAGAAAAGAGCCTCTGTGCAGTTTCTTCAGACTTGTGAAACAGATGGATACCCCTCAAAAGCAATTGATTAGGAGAGGGAAAGCCCAGGAAAGTGAAAGAACAGGATTTCCAAAGGAATAATTTTTCATTGAATCAGAAATGGTAGATGCAACATGGAATATGTGGAGAAACTGTGGGAAATCTACTTCAAAAGCTGCTAAATAGCCACAGGGATTGACTTCTAGCATGCTGTGTATATTTGCAAATCACTAAATATCCAGGATAGAAAGGGAAGTATATTAGTACATTCACTAAACTTACTGGTAGTAGTGGGTTACATTTAAGTATTTGTGAATGAAGCTTTTCCTTAAAAAATAAAATCACCCCAACAAACAGACAAAAACCCCCAAACGAAAAGAAAAGCAAAAAAGACACCTCACCCATCAAAAAAAAAAATAATCCAGCATTAAGCACCTGGAGAAACGTGTAACTTATAAAGGAGTGAAATGGCAGACAAGGTTAGATAAGGTGGGTCAGAATTGAGAGGTGTGGAAGGATTAACTGAAGTATAGAGAGAAGATGAGAATTTTGAGATGTGTGGGGATGAAGCTGCCTTAGGGGCATCAGTTTTGGCTCTAATGAATAGACATCTGCTGCATCAGCATGAAGTGAGATGACTTGCAGGAGTCATCAGTGAGGTGGTGAGGGATATCAAAGTCAAGAAGTGCTTCTATGAATACTTAAGTTGGAATAGGAAGACTAGAGAAAATGAGGGGTTACTGCTAATTGGAGCAGGGGCCCTGGTGGTACAGGGTGTAGACAAGAGTAAGGTACCTAATGACATCTTGGACTCAGTCTTTACTATTAGAGGGGCTTTCTGAAATCCTGGGACTGAAAGACAAGGTGATAAGCATAACCTTGATGGGAGAGGATCATATTAGAGAGCAGCTAAGCAAGCTGGAAGAAGACAGTCATGGGCTCTGGTGGGATGCAGCCCTGAGTACTGAGGGAGCTGGCAGGTGTTAAGTCTTTGGACAGTCATGGAGATTAGGAGATTAGGTCATCAGAAAGAGTAAACATGGATTCACAAAGGGGAAGTCATGCTTGATAGCATTCGATAATGAACTGTCTGGCCATGAAGATGAAGGGTATGGAGCATCTCTTCTGTGGGAAGTCTGAGAGCTGAGACTGTTCAGCCTAGAAAAGAGAAGGCTCTTTTTGGTGGTGCCCAGTGACAGGACAGTGGTACATGAGAGGTAGTGGAGTCTCCATCCTTGAAGACATTCACCAACCACCTGGGTGTGGTTCTGAGCAGCTGATCCTGGCTGGCTCTACTTGAGCAGGAGGTTGGATCAGATGCCCTCCAGCAGTGCTGTCAAACCTTAACCATTCTGTCATTCAGTGATGGCATTTCATAGGAGCAGTCATAGTGGCTCAGGCTTCAAGGCAGTCTGGTTTGATATTCTATCCTTGCATGTTGATATCCCCTGTTTATTACATTGGAAATGACTGATGAATCATTACTTATGTACCTTAGGATGTCTGAAGTTGGACAGGATTCATAAGGCTCAAGTCCAACTCCCTGTTCCTCACAGGACTGCCTAAAATGAAACCATATCACTTAAGTGTTGTCCAGACACTCCTTGAACTCTTGTCAGGCTTGGTGCCTTGACCACTTCCCTGGGGAGCCTGTTCCAGTGCCCAACCATCCTCTCTGTGAAGACCCTATTCCTAATGTCCTATTTGAGCTTCCCCTGATGGAGCTTCATTTATCTTCTCTGCTCACCAGAGATCAGCACTTTCTGCTCTGCTACCTCCTTTGAGGAAGCTGTAGACTGTGATGAGGGTACCCCACAGCCTTCTCCATTCCTTTGTTTCTGTTGCATCTATCAGATAAGCCTCAGTTGTCATTTGTGGTATGGAAGTTCCTAAATTGTTCCTGATATGTGATCTGTGATAGACTGTCATTTTTGATGTACTTCCAGTTCTTTTATGCGTTTTTCAAATTGGAGAACAAGACTCTGAATACACTTAGTTGGGTAAATAAAGTTGTGTGTATTTTTGTATTTTCTAAAATTCTTGACCTCTGGGCCAGTCTTAATTATGGATGTTCTATGGGTAGTGATAGTGCAGAACCTATTACTCTGTATAATGTTAGGATATATAAATATATATGTGTGTATTAGCTCCCACATGTTCTTTCTTATAATCTGGGCCTTTTTTTGCTGTTTTCCTTTCCAAGACATTCAGGTTGGGATTCAACTGCAGATTAAAGAGTAGGCATCATAACCCCTGTTGCAGTTTATAAAAAGATAATGCAAGTACTTCTCCTTTTGTTCTGCAGTTTGTCTCTAAAACAGTAGCACAATCTAATGGATTGCTGCAAGAACAGTTCTAGCATGAGAACCTTGACCAGTGTTTTTTGATTGTGTAGCAAAAAACTTCATGAATACATAGTTGCCTAATTTATGTAAACATTATTCAGCAGTGGTGACTTAGGCTCACTGGTAGATTTCCTGACTCTGGAACATTTGAAGGGTTTCAGTTATCTCTGACCTGCTTTTCTGAGTATTTTCATTAGTGTTTTTTTCCTTTGAGGTTAGAGTTAGGTTCAGCTTTCAAGTGATACCTCTTCTAAAACCTGTTCTAGCCATACCGAGCTCATATTGCCTTTTCTTAAGCTTTCTTTTTTGACAATTGTTATGTATTTGCTCTGATTTCCCATGGGATTTCTGTCCTCCCATATCGTGTATATGTATTTTATTCTTTTAAACCTTTTTAAACATAATTTGTGTAGCTGCCCTTTTCAAATTAAGCAATACCTGAACTGATCTGTTGTTTTTGCAAAGGTATGCAAAGGTTCCTTTTCAAGTGGTTTCTCAATATTTTTGAGTTTCTGTTCATTGTTAATGTCAGCCAAGCTTCTTCAGTTTCCTGGTAATTTTTTGAATTTACAGCTTCTAAAAATTTGTTCTTAGCTTCATACACCGATATGAATCAAATCTGCATACTGGTGATTGAACTCTCCTGTCACTGGGTTTCTTCACTGCCTTTCTGGTCTCCTCCAGCCTGGTGCAGTAGCCATCTGAGTGGTGTAATACAGAACTATACATCTCAGATTGTTCATTCCTCCTACAGTAACTCTTGAAACACTTACGATAAGATCATAAATGATCTCATAAGATAAATATTGTTTCCCACCCATCACCATTCCGATCCTATTAACTGTTTCTTGAAATGCAGAAAAGACCTCATCACATGGATCTGTTGTTCTAATTACTCCTCAAGAATAAATCTATGCTGACTCAAAAAACTGTACTTTTTTTTCCCCTCCCTCAAATGGTTTTCCATGTTTTTTAGCATGTCCCATTTTCCTGCTGCTTTCACTTGCACCCTGTCTGAAGGATGCCCTGACGATTATGCCTAGTGATTCTTGAATCTTTTTATTGACTTTTTTTTTTTACTTGGTATTGACTATTGTCTATGCCAGTAGGTTCATTTCCCTTTCTTTGGCTTCACTTGGAAAGTATCACATTTGCTATTTCTTTATATTACTTCAGCAGGCTGTGTCTGGGAACTTCACTGCTCACCCCTGCCCCCACTACAATGAAGTCAAATAAGCAGCTGGTACCCTGTCCTGAGGAGGCATTCTACAGATTAGCCAAAACCAAGTAATAAGCACAGTTTTAAATCACTTACTCTCTAGGCTTGTTTAAAATACTTTGTGACTGTGTTTTGATCAGTAATTAGAATTAATAAGATCTATCTTGATTGTATCTTTACATTTTTGCATTCCTTGTTCAGTGATGCAATTTTTCAAATACTAATAGTTTGTGATAAAATTATTGCTTTGTTTTCTGATAAGTTAACCCATGAGAAATTACATGACTTAGTTGAAATGGGATAGGAAATCTTAAGGGCAAATCTGGATCTTACTTTTTATTATTGTTTAAGTTGGAAATTTCTAATGAAATCAGGAGTATTTTCACTCAATTATTACTTTTGAGATTAATTAGATAATGGCTTAATGGATAGAAAAGTATTGTAGAGCTTGTGCTTTGGTAGAGTATACAATAAGAGTCTGACTTCCTTGGAACAAGTCTATATGCCTACAGAGCAGTCATTTAAACTCAATTGTAGTCCTTAGAGTAAAATAATCTCCTTTAAAAGGAGATGTCCATTAGCAATATTTTAGATATCCTGTTTAAAAGAGACTAAATGA
Source organism: Acanthisitta chloris (assembly GCF_000695815.1). Taxonomy (NCBI): domain Eukaryota; kingdom Metazoa; phylum Chordata; class Aves; order Passeriformes; family Acanthisittidae; genus Acanthisitta; species Acanthisitta chloris. The sequence goes on along the minus strand of NW_008684338.1, from coordinate 22,109 downwards.
TGCAAATTTCTCAGATTGTACCTCCAAGTCTCTCCCTTTACTACAGGGAGGCAGGGGGAAACACCACCTCCAAATGGATCAAATGTTTTTGAAAACTTTTGATTTAGGTCTTATTTTTCATCCATATGTTTAGTGGCCAAAGTAATGGAATGCAAATTAATGCTTATCATTTTTCAGAACTTTTAAACCAAATATACTGTTACTACTTGTTCTTGAATAATTACAGAACATCAGGTTATATCCTATAATCACCCTGCACACTTATTACATGTTCAGATGTTTCCTACAACAGCTGGAAATCTCTTCAGAACCAGAAGAAAGTGTTATTTTTGTGTCCCACTCAATGTTTCACGTGCAGTGTGATTTTTGGGTTGTGTTTAGAAGCTTGCACGGGATTAGGAGAGACCTGCAACCAATTCTGTGCAGGGTTTGAGTAGGATATAGCCTGACACCTTCAAATTAATCTGTTATTCTATCATTGTGTTTTCACATACTAGAAGTCAAATTCTAGTGAAGTTGATTCCAGCAAATTGTTTTGGGTGTGTCTGTATGTGAGAATGGCTCAAGCCACTGTGAAGTTGATTGCTGAATCCCATGTCTAGTTTGTATCTTTCTGCATTTTTTGCATAATGTATGTAATTGGGTTGAACCATATAGAAAAGTGACAAACTCTAAGTCTCATTTAGACTTTCTGTCTCTAGCCAAGCAAAATTGTCATGGTGTGGGGGAGGGAGCTGTTCAAAGGGAGGCCAAGGGTATGATGTATAATGGTAAGTGATCCATGTGTTCACAGGGGCCGTGGGGGAGTTCCTCCACCACCAGCAGGAGTACCAAGAGGGGCACCAGCACCCAGGGGAGTGCCTCCCAGTAGAGGACCAGTCAGTCGTAGCCGTGGACTTTTAGCCCCCAGAGCAAGAGGAGTACCTCCACCTGCAGGCTACAGGCCCCTGCCACCACCCCCAGCACAGGAGACATACGGGGAATATGTAAGTCAAGCTGTTGACATGTGCATATATAAAGTGCATAACTTTGGAGGGATGAACCTAACTGTTACATCAGAACTCTGTAGAGTATCTTTATTTATAGCCTAATTAAGTCTTGCACCCAGCATGTGTAGCAAATGGTGTCATCTCTTCTCACCTTTTCAGACATGAACTTTTTTTGTGTTAAAAAAACTTCAGGTTATATATATACACACTACCATAAAGGCATTTACAGTGCACTTGGCAAAATAGTTATGGACCTCTTAAATGTATTATATTAGGTTTCTGCTTTAGAAAAATCTAAAAAACTACTATGTTGTAGATTTTTAATTCTCAACTAAAACAGAATGTTATACTCTTCTTCCTAACCCTATCTTCATGGTCATATAGCTGTTCAATGATTAGACAAATAAAATATTTTTATGAAAGCTTCAGAACTGATCCTAAAATTTTAACAATGTACAGTGTATCTCAATAAGCATATGTATTTATCTTGATTTTAGTGTATTAAACATTAAAAGTCATATCATAATGCTTTTATGTTGTATATGACAAATTATGCAGTTATGAATGTTAGGGTAAACTTAAATTGAACTTAGAGCAGTGAGATAAAGATTATTAAATCAAAACTGTAGTCATAAAAATGGATTTAATCTTATAGAAAAACAATATCTTTGAGGACAATGCCTTTCATGTTTTATATATGTTAAAGCTTCTACTTTGCCCTCTTTACAGCCAAGTCTGTCTGGATTTTGTGGTTTAGATTAGCAAAAAAAGGAGTTTTGAGTTCCAGAAAATGGCTATTTAGACATTTTTTGCTTCTCTCAACCTGTTTCACCTACCTTCTCTTCTTTCAGTGACCCCCACCCAAACCCTCTAAATCAAATCTCAACCTCTGTCCTTTGGAAAGAAACCCAGTTTTCTATATAATACAGCTTTATGCAGAAATAAGATAAATGTGATTACCATAAACATTTATGCATATAACTGCACAATTCAGAAGTTAATGTAGTTGATGAATTTGGAGGAATAGTACTTGAACAATGTCTAAATTTCCCCTGGCTATAATTGACTAGTGGAGGTGGGTACTGCAAATAAGTAGTTCTTTCACAGTGCTTTCAAAGGATTCAGTCCTCATTTCCAGGCCTGTTTCCAGGACATGCACTGTAGAACACATGATGATGTGGTAGAAAATAAACCTCTTTGAGTAACTTCATATTTATATATAATCTGCTATATATAGTGTGTATATAGAAGTGGCATGAAAATAACAGCTGTTTGAGTCAGTATCCTGATGTATGCTTTACTTCTGAGAGAATAATTAGAAAATAGCACTGTAAAGAAAGTGTTGTGCTAAATAACTTCTATAAAGAATGTTCTCTAGAACTGGCTCACATATCTTCTAAACAAGATAGCTTAACTGGGATAGATACACTTAGAGCTGTAATTAATAAAGCAGTGCTAGCTGGTCCATTTTAAAAGTACTGTGCTTTGTCTTCTTTTTTTAAAATGGAGCTTCTTTAGAATAAAGTTTAGCTAGGACATGAACCATTGCTGTATTGCACGTTCAGTGTTAGATTTATTGCATGGTATTTTTTACCTATTTGCAGTATGTTACCAGAGTGCCTTAACTTGTATCATTTACAGGTTAAGGTAGCATGGTAGTGGTCAGTACTATTTCTGCCCTTTCCTTACTAATTCCTGTTTAGCTATATATAATGTTAAGCACTAGTTTATCAGCCTGAGCAGAATAAGGTCTTGCTGTTTGACAAGTGTCTGTAGAGTGAGGCTGTCAATAAGACTGGGGGTATCATGAGTTACTTTAACCTACATCAAAGCTTTGGAGAGTAGGATATCTAGAGAGGTTGCAGAGCAGCCTTTAGAAGTGTATTGGGTTTGTGTGGCCAGCTTTTGGTAGCAGGGTGGCTTCTGTGAGAAGGTTCTGGAAGCTTCATGTGCAGCAGAGCCAATGCCAGCTGGCTCCAAGGTGGAGCTGCTGGCCAAGGTCAAGCAACCCAGCAGTGGTGGTAGTGCCTCTGGGGTAATGTGTTTAAGGGGGAAAAAATCCCCACACAACCCAGCAGTGGTGGTAGTGCCTCTGAGGTAATGTGTTTAAGGGAGAAAAAATCCCCATGCTGCAGCAGTCTGTTCCTGAAGGGCTGCAGCCCATGGGAAGGTACCCATGCTGGAGCAGTTCATGAAGAACTGCAGCCCAAGGGAAGGGCCCATGATCAAGAAGTGTTGGACTGACTCCCATGGGAGGGAACCCACATTGAGCACATGTGTAAGGAGTCCTCTCCCTGAGGAGGAAGGTGTGGCAGAGACAATGTGTGCCTCCCATGATCAAGAAGTGTTGGACTGACTCCCATGGGAGGGAACCCACATTGAGCACATGTGTAAGGGAGTCCTGTCCCTGAGGAGGAAGGTGTGGCAGAGACAATGTGTGCCGAACTGACCACAGCTCCCACTTACTGTCCCCCTGCATGGGCTGTGGGAGAGGAGGTAGAGAATTTGGGAGTGAAGTTGAGCCTTGGGAAGAAGGCAGGGGTGGGGGGGAAGTGTTTTAAGATTTGGTTTCTATTTCTCACTATCCTGCTCTGATTTCATTGGTAATAAATAAACTTATTTCCCCCAGTCAGGACTGTTTAGCCCATGACAGTCACTGCTGAGTGATCTCTCCCTGCCCTTATCTCAAGCCATGAGCCTTTTGTTATTTTTTCTCTCACCTGTCCAGCTGAGGAGGGCAGTGTTAGAGTGGCATTGGTGTGGGCACCTGGCATCCAGCCAGGGTTAACCCACCACAAGAAGGCTTTCTATTGAGGCTTGGAAGTCTGGATTCATAAAGGTTTTTGGTCCCTTAGGCTTACAAGCCTCTGCTTTGTACTCATTAAAATAATGTGAAATTGTTCAAGTTCTGGAGGAAGCAAAGAGTATGTTGGATGGAAGCCTTCAACCACGAAGTATCTCAAAGGTTTTCAGTACATAAAGTCCCTGCCCATTTCCTCTGCAGTGCTGTTAGGTATACCTTGTGACAGACAGTGAATTGCAAGCAACCTTCCTTTTCCTTCACTCCCTTTGCTCGCTTTTTCCATAGTCCTTGAGACCAATGAATTTTTAACATCTATGAGTAACTTACGCAGTTCTGCCTACCACAGATCCTGATATCTCTGTTTCCTCGTCTTGATTAAGTAGCTCTAAAAGATAAGATCAAAATGTGAAGGGGAATACCTGTTTCATTCTGAAAAATTGGAAGGGTTAATTCTGGAGGCAGTGTCTCACATGGGAAAAATTATGCCACAGGCAAAAAGTCATAAATTTGAGTTTAGATGCATTTTAATGTGGGCTCAAGGTCAACAAAACTAGGTGACCACTGCTGTCCTGTGCTTTAAGTCCATAGGGAAGTTTTCCAGGCATTACCAACTACAGAAAGCTCTACTCAGAGTAGGCTGCCTTGCTTCTGTCAGCTTTCTTGGTAATGCTGGCTCTTTAATGCTTTGGCTTTTTCTGCGGAAGTCCCACAACATACCAGACTAGCTGTTGGAGAATGGCTAAGAGAGCGGGGACATAATCCTGGGAATGCACCTGGGGAAGGCTAAAAAGTGCAAGGACACAGTCCCCTGGGAACGCATGGACACAGTCCTGGGAATGCACCTGGGAATGCAGTGTACAAGCAAGGCTCTGGAGATAGTAACTTATATATGGATAGGGAGTAACTCAGCTGGGCAGATGGTAGGGGCAAGTTGCCCTTGAGGGTGAGACAAACAAGTTTGAGACAAACAGCTAGGAATGCAGCTAAGCCTGAGAAAGTAAGAGGTAATCCTCACAGCTGCAGCTGCAAGTAGGGAGAGTACCTGAATGCTATCTTTAGAGCTTAGCCAATTATAAATGATTGATAGTTATATGCTTGTCATACACTGTGTAAAAACAGAGCCTGTTGGACAATAAAGTCGGAGCTTGCTTTATCACCCACGCGGAGTCGGCCGCTTGCTTCCCTGCGAGGAACTTTCCCTTTCCCAACAACTAGCAGCAATATTTGCACGTTTTTCCAGTTCAATATAACTAGTTTTTCCACTCCACTGTTGCCAGTCTCACATGTGTCTCAGCCCCCATACTCATTCAGCTTGGGACCTCAACATATTGTCGGTACCATGATGAAGTTTTTGAAGCTACTAAATGACAGTTCCTTATCACTTTCTCTGAAGGCTGTTTCTTTAATAGCTGTAGCATCAGCTTAGATAGGAAAAGTTCAGGCCTCTGCAGCCAGCTACGTTTATAATAGCTCTTCTAAGCTCACTACTGACTGTGATAAACTTTCTTGGAAGACTAACATGTCTCCCATTTTTATTTCCTCAACTGCTCAGGTCAGGAGAAAGCCTAATATGATGTGTGAAGCATGGCCAGGATTAGTTTTATAATACTTGGATAATGGAAACCGTACTAGGTAGATACTACATTTATTGAAGCAGTTAGAAGGTTTCACAGACATTTTTCTCATAATTGTATGCAAGTTTTCCCTACTCATTCAACTATACTGTGTAGGAGATAAAAATATTTTCATGTATTTTTAAGGTGACAATTTATTTCATTAAGATAAGAAATAGAAATAGTACTTTACTAGCTGAAAGTGTTAAACTTTTCTTGCTTATTGAAAATTATGGAAATTAGATAGCGTGCTAGCAATTCACTGCTCTTTAATACTGTCAAATCTTAGCAAATGTTCAAACACAAGTTAGAACAGAACTGTTCAGTCTCAGTTTGTCTAGTAACAGTTGCTACTCTGCCTTTTCCTGTTGTTCTCTTCTTACCAACTTGAAGGCTTCAAGGCTTTTCCAAATTAGTAACACAGCAATGGAACTGAAGCTTTTTAAGAGTAGATTTTTATATGCTGCTGTTTCCATTTTGCAAAGGAAAACATTCCACAAATATCCTGTCAGTATTTCATTTCGGTATGTTGCATGAATATATCTGCAATGCCATGTCAAGTCTTCTTTTGGCTGCTAAAGTGTGTCAAATGCAAAAATGAGATTTATCTGGGTTCATAATCAGATTTTTAGGCATTAAGAACTGGACTTTAAACACGGATTTAAGACCTGTTGCTGTGGCAGTGTGGAGTGTCTGCACTGAAAAATAAAACTTGTCAATCTAGAATGTTATGGCCAAGACTTGTTTCAATACTACTTTGGAAAGCAATCGGATCTAAATATTTCTCCTAGTCCTGAGGGAAATTTGTGGCAGATCTTTATTTCTGTTTGTGGCAATTTTATTGGTGTTTTCTTGTGTTGAGACAAGGGTTGCCTCGACGGCAGATTTTCTAATGGGCTGACCACATGTGGAGTTTCTAGCAGTAATGCTCCTATTAGAATGCTTCAATGACATTGTTTTGTGTAATAAAAAAAGGAAGTAAGATGGAATGTCTACCAATAAGAGACCAAGGGAGCCTTTCTAATGTTAAGTAACTTGTAACTTAAAGAACATTATAAACTATTTCTAATTAAATGTCAAGATTATTTTAAATCAAGGATACAGATACAAGCTACTCAGAAGGATGTACAGGACAGTGGGATGCAAAAATTCTGATAAACTTCAGAATCTACTCCTTAAAACCTACATTTAATTACTTCCCAATTCTGCAAGGCCCTAAAACTTGGGGTGTTAATTTCTGGCTATTTCCAGAAATGCACTGCTTTTCTTGATGAACAAAGCAGTGCTTCAGACTTGAGATTGTAATTCCCATACTAAGTCTGCATTATGCTTATACTATATATACAGTAAAGTGCATATATATTGTAGATCTTACAAGAGTAGGAGACTGTTTGTATTGTTTTCCATGAGAAATGGGCAAGACCCAGAAGACATTACTATACCATCCTGTCTGAGAGGATCTCACTCAAAATAACGACCAGATGATGTGGTGTTCTGTGTCTCTCTGCAGTTGAGACCTCAGTATTTTTCCAGTAGTGGAAGGTCTGCAGTTCAAATTCCTCTTGCAGGTATTCATTTTCCCTTGGTTCTCTCTGGAGATGGTGTGCTGACCATCAGGACACTGTCCCAGCATACACAGTGTAGGGAGTAGTGGTTTCTGTCCTTCTGATTTTGCAAGAAATCCTACAAATTTATGGGAAGACCTTGGGGAAGTTGGTTCACAAGTGCTATTTGGTTGAATGTCTATGAACAAATTCATTTCATGATCCTAATGACTATTTTAAAATATGCATGTAGGTATCCTTAGTGAGAAGCATGCTTGAGAGTCTGTTCAGGTGAAAAACCTATAGCTTTTCTTAGAAAGCTAGTGGAAATTCTGTTTTAATCTCCAGCCTTGAGCTTGAATTCCCTGTCTCCTTATTGAGATCATAATTAGTTTAGAGTTTGAAAAACTGAAAATAAGGATTAATGTGGAAGCAATTTCTTGAAGCTATTAATATACTGCTGATTTTGCACGGTGAACTGTTTAAAGGAGATTTTTCTCATTAACATTCACTTGCTGTTTGTGGTTGAAGAAGGAAAGATATATAGGAGAAAAGAGCAAAAACTCTGTATATCATATGAAAAAAAGCCCAAGTTTATTTACAAATGAATGCTTCTTGGAGTTGAGGTAGCAAAATACTAGGTGAAGACAAAGGGCTGGTCCAGATGACAAAAGACTTTGAAAAGAATTTAAATTCTTGAATGGAGTTCAAATGTAATTTCAAAGTCACTTTGCCAGACTTGCACCATGTCTTAATTTGCCTTGGTCTTCTGAATGTTGATAGTTTCGTAATAACAAGCAGCATTTTAAATCAGTGGTTTTATTTGCATAGTTGTTTTGAATGTGAAGCTTTTTGTTTGGATTCTGGAAAAAGGCTTGAAGTAGATTCAGTGTTTAAGAAATGATCTTTTGTCCATTCTCCCTCTGTTCTGTGAATAATGTGGTTTCCACTTAGGTATTGTGCCTGTTTTTAAGCAATGTGTTTATTAAGTTCTGGCTTTTCAAAAGTGCTGGGACTATTCTTAAAGTCAGAGTGAATTCACAGAAGACTTTGGAAAGCAAGTTTGCAAAATGAAAACATTATTTCTTGGCTTTTTTCCCCAGTGTTCTTTTTCATGCTAAATAGAACAAGCAAGAAGATATAAATGTAAAAGTAACATTTCAAATTTAAGCGCTTCAGTAATTTTTTTTTTTTAATCTTTTACCTTTTTTGAGGTTTTCAGGATGAGATGGAGAGAGAATGGAAAATGCTTCCATTTTCTCAAAGACTTGGACGACATTGTCTGTGGAAACAGTGGAATGTTTTGGGGAAAAGGCTGAAAAGTTTTTCCACTTGCCTATCTCAAAGTTCACCTATGAATTTGCATATAGAACACTGTGTTTTCCAAGTATCATAAAATCAAAAAATCCAACCAGGTTGGAAGAGACATCCAAGATCATCAAATCCACCCCTACCATGGTTACTGGACCACGGCACTAAGAGAGAGCCACATCCAGTCTCATCTTGAAAACCTCCAGGGATGGTGAATCCACCACCTCCCTGGGCAGCACATTCCAATGCCTGACTACTCTGTTAAAAAGTATTTTAATTTGAGCTGCTTATCTAAAACTTGGTATTATTGAGTGAGCATGAGTTGTCCCTCTGATTCTGACACTGCTCCCTGCTGTTGTATAGAGAAAACCAGACTTGTTTTGGCCTGATTGTAATTTTGTTTAAATGTTACTGCCTACATTCATTAGCAACTCTTCAGGGTTTTTTTGGTGCATGAAAAACAATCCACTAGTACATCTCTCCTTCCAGGAATACCTTATTTGTTCTGGTTGAATGTGCACTAGGCTCCTTCTAGATGAAAACAGATGAAAATCTCCAAAATAGGAGCTTACAGTCTGTGCATGTTTGCTGCTAACGTCCTTAATGTTAGCACTCAGACTTTAGATGGTAGTAGCTACCCATATTTGTTTTGATTGCCCCATATTCCTGTTGATTAAATGATGGGGAGATGTTATTTCCATGTAACAAAACGGCTGTTTCTTCCCTCTGCAACTCTAATTTGCAAAAAAATTTCTTCACTGCACTGATGTTTTGTGTTTTCCCTTACAAGTTAATCTCTGCACAAGCATTTTTAATTTGATAGTTTTTATCTAAGAGGAATATGTTCCTCCAGTATTTCGTGAGAAAATACTGGTGTAAATATTAATTTCAGAGAGTGATGAGGAAAAGAATCAACATTTTAGTTGTAGTGATAACAGCCTTAATTTTTCCCTTGGATGAATTTCCTTAGATGGGAAGTGCTGGAAAATTGATTTCTTATTGATTTCATGATTATTTTTTTCCAGCACTGCAAAAGGCCTTTTTGTTAAAGGTCATTTTTACCCTCTTCTTTCTTCCTGTTTGTGTTTGGACTCTCTTAAGGGAAAATGAGCAGTCTTTCAAAGAAAAAGACAAGTCTGCCATTGTTACTGCCAGCAGATTATAATATAATGCCACCATTTCCCATTCCCCACCAACAAGGATATGTTTAGAGTACAGTTCTAATTAGAAAGAAGCACTGATGAGCAAGGCTTAGCATGATTTATGTTTTGGGTAGTGCAGAGGTTTTGGCAAAGATTGCTTTCTACTGTTTTTTGACCTGTGATAATAACTTAATGTATTTGAAGGGTGCATATTTACACATTGCCTTTGGTTCTGCTCATGAAAAATGTCTGTGCTTTACACTGAGCAATTACTGTTACTGGTGCTGCTCTTTGGATTTGTATCAGCTGCAGGCACTGTCATTGAGACCACTGCAGGCAAAAGCTCTTTAGGAAGAAATGCTTATAGGTTGGCTTAATAAAGGAGTTCATTAATAAGATTTGAGATTTTACACAATTTCATATTCTTTTCAGAAGATCTGTCTTGTAACTCCAGCTCTTCTGTTCCTTTGGGGAAGATTCTTAAGCCTGAAGTCGAAACAGGCACTCTTGATACCTTCCTGGTTGACATTTCAAATATTGGGTGGTAAATACCCATATTTTAAGAGGATTTAATTATTTTTAGCTCTTTTTTCCCCTCTACATTTCTGTTGTAAGCACAAACTGTACAGCATGCTTGTCACCTTTTGATCAGACTAAATCTGGGAAGTGTTAGTTTTCTAGGTTATCCTGAAAAGGAGAATAATGAATAACAGAAAATGCTTCTGTTCATGGGTGAAGATAGGATCTTGTTTGGGCTTTTGGTTTTTGGAGTGGGAGAGGAAATACAACTTTGCCAGTAAACTTTTGATATGAGTACCTTTTGGAAAAGCTATTTATAGATTTATGTAATTGGAATAGACACTGTCATCCATGTGAAGTATAATGACTTTAAATGTCAAAATAAAAGCTTTTAGGAGTATGTGAAAGATGCTGAAAAACTAGCAGGAAAAATGCAATTAAAAGATTCTTACAAAGGTGTAATTTTTCCTGTAGTATATAGAAAGAAATCCATGCTTATACTTGGTACAATTATGTGTTTAAGTACAGGATATATCTGCGTATATGCTCTGTTTTCCTTATATATATATGTAAAACTGTAGTTATTTAAGTTAGCATTATATTTTGCAGTACTAAAACATACCAGATGGCCAAGAATATTTCACCTAAATACCAAATAAAGTTGAAGAAAACATTTACTGAAGGCACAAGAGGTCTGATTCAGAAAGAAAATACTCAAGTAGTGTGGATTTAATTTAAAATGTACAACATTCTGCCTTGGCTGACCTTATTTGTAACCTCCTGAAAGAGAAAGTTTTCAAATACTGTAAGACTAAGAGCAAATACTGTCAGACCTAATTCAGGGAAAGCTCTGAAACATATTTCAGCTGCCCATGCCTAATTGCTACTTCGAGGGAATTGTGCACAGTAAACATATTTTGGAATTTGAGTCTCTTCTCTCTTAACAGTAAAAGGCATTGCGAGCAAACTTGTTCTGTTTTTGGAGCATCTTGCACATATTTATGTTGGTTTTAGTGTAAACATTTGGTTTATAACTGTAAATATTAGGAAAAGGCTCTTTACACTGAGTGTGGTGAGGCACAGGTTGCCCAGAGAAGCTGTGGGTGTCACATCCTTGGAAGTGTTCAAAACCAGGTTCAGTTGAGGGCCTGATCAACCTGGTCTGGTGAGGTGTGTCCCTGCCCGTGGCAGGGATGTTGGAACTAGCTGATCTTTAAGGTCTTCTCCAACCCAAACCATTCTATGGAATACAGCAATAAAAAGGATTTGATCTATTTAAGCAGATTATAGTAATTGTAACAACACAAGTTGATGATTTTAATTCTAAATGACCAGAGTCCTACATATAAACTGCAAACCACATATCTTTCCATTCAAGGCTAAGAGACACCTTCAACAATACTGTAATGCCAGGCTTAATTTCAGTCGTTGTCAACTTACTAACAGAAAGTGATGAACAGTAATGAGTTCTGGGCAAAAAATTCTTGGGAAGAGAAGTGCTAATACTAGAGACACTTCAGTCTGATATAGCATGGACCTTTCCCAATTTTTGTTTTTGTTTGCTGTGCATCTCATGAAAGGTCTTCCTATTTCAAATTTACTTTGTTCTGTTGTCTTCAAAAAGTCATGGAAACACCATGACTTCTAAGTAGTCTGTTTTCCTGTTTTCATGATCAACCTTTTTTAGTAAAATAGTTAATGTAAATGTGAATAATAGGACTGACTGCTTAAGAGTGTTCCAGTCACTCCTTAGTGGCAAAGCTTTCCCATCATGTTAGAAGGTCAGTCCTCTGATTTCATTTGTTGCCACTGCTAGATGTGCACTGATTGAAGGACGTGTGGAAGCATGTCTTAGGGATGGCTGCTTCACAGCTGGGGGAGTCTGAGAGGAGACCAAATGTCATGTAAATGTTCTGGAACAGAGCAAAGAAGTTGACTCAGGCAGGTTCTGCTGTTGATCAAAGTCTGTATTGTTAACAGATGTTTGTGTATTGCATCAGTAAGTAATAAAATGGTTGTTTGGTCTAACTGCCAGGAGGCAGTGGTTTTGGGGGTTAGTCTGTGGCTTATCGAGAAAAATCCATATCTGATGGGCAACAAAATGCTAAAAACATTTAATCTTTAGTTTCGGGGCAGTGAATTACTGAAAGAAAATGCATTTCCTTTTCAAGTGGGACTGTTTATCTATGGATCTCCATGCAACAGATGACTAGAATCTTAGTTTCTTCTTCCAGACCAATGAATGGACTCACTCATTTGTGCTGGCAAATATTCATAGACACCAGTTTCCTCATCACTGCTGGGAAACAATCGTGCACTGATCTAACAGTGGTGAAGCCATAGTGCTGGGCAGATTGCCTGCTTTTCCCATAAGCAGTTTCAAGCGACTGAAAAACTTGTTAAAAATTCGTAGGAAATTCAGTTTCCTGTCAGTTATTTTGAGGATGTCACTGGCTTCCCCTGTAGAAAGCTTTGCTTACCATGCCAAAGAAGCTGTCAGATTCCCATCATTGGAGATGTTTGCTACTAGAGTTGGGCAATCCATCATTTGTCATCCCGATTTTAATTGATACTGCTGGTTGGTTTTGTTTCCTGTCGTTGATGAAAGATTCTTAAAGGTTCTTTCTCCTGGAAATGGTTCTTTCATGAGATTTTATCCTTACGTTGCTAGGGTTTGATACACTTGTTCAGAAAACACCATATATATGATATGATGCCTAATTTTAATTTCTCTGGGTCCTCTAGTCTTCAAAGTGTCTTCATTAGGTTATTCTTATCTGGAAAAACTGGACAAGATACCCCTAAATATCCATTGACGTATTTGGCATATTTGGATAGGATTTGGATATCAGTATTTCTTAGGAATCAATACAAAGGATGTGCCATTTCTACTTTTCCTGTGTTTAGCTTAGGTGTATTATTGGACAAAACAGTAAATTGATGAGAGTTTTTTGGGTTTCTGTGGTTCATCCTTCTCTGGGAAAACACAGCATGACTATCACTTGTTCTTACCTTAAATTTGTCTTGTAGCTGGAGTTAGTAGTTCATTCAAATTGGTCGTCAAATACAGTGCTGTTTTGGGAAGAGTGTTACTACAGTGTATACCTAAATTGTGTGCAGAATGTGGAGAGGAATTAGAAGTCTTTACTTGTATTTCCTTAATGGCTGCTAAAATCTCTCAAATTGAAGAGTTTGCATAGGGCATTTAAAGTAGTGAAACCATCATTCTTACTAGTCTTATCTCTAGGGAGCATCTTTCCTGTCTGTAGTCTACATAGAATATTGAATTTATTTTCCAGAAATAAGTCAGCTACCGAAGTCAGTTACTTAATATTTACTCAGATGTTTTGATTCCTGAGATGCTTCTCAGTTTTCTTGAAGATTGATAGCTCTTAAACTCAGGATCATGGAGGCATGAAATGTTTGCATTGTCTTTGCACAAGCCATCGGTAACTAAAACCAAATCTTTTTGAAGCACATCACTAATAGTTAAAACACCTTCGAAGAAATTATGGTCCTAGATTTGTAGATGGAAATAGTCTCTACTGATATTAAGATCTTGCCATTTTGTGGTGTGTGCATGTCAAATGCATTTCAGGAATTTACTGTCTTTCCTGTCTAGAACTAAGCTACTTCTTTGTTTCTGGAGTGTATTTATGGTTAATATTATCTTTCTTCTATATCATTTCAGGAGTACGATGATGGTTATGGGGCTGCTTACGATGAACAAAGCTATGATTCCTATGATAACAGCTATAGCACTCAAGCACAAAGGTAAGCTTCCAAATCAGCTCTAACTGCATTTGAGATATTCTATGGTTGGCAGGTTAGTTTTACTTGAAGATGAAATTCAAAGGGTCCTTTTAAGAGCAAAAATTTTGAGAGGCTTTTTGGAAATAACCCCCAGTGTTGTTTGTCTTCAGTATCACATGTTACGTTTCTGAGTAGTTGAGAAGAAACAGAACTGAGAATTTGAAACAGTTTTTATGATGCCAAATCATAAATCAGGAAGTTTTTGAAAGTTCAGGAAATTCAGGAAAATATAATTCAGATTCATTTTGGATGGAGGAGACGACAAGAAGGGGAGAGGAGTAAAACAAACTTGAAAAGTTATTAAATCATCTGAAACACAAAACCTGAAACAAAAAAAAAACCATAAAGCAAAAGGTTTATCGGGTTATATGCATTAAAATTAGCATGGGAACACCTAGATCCCTCCCCAGGGGGTGAATTCTTTGTGTCTGATGTAACACTGGGGTATGCACAGTCTTATGATGGAAAGTTCCCAAAAAGAGTTGGTGGTGCTTTGTGGTCCCTGATGCTTTCAATCCCTTTGATGCTCTTCCTTGACCCTGCTACTGTGCTTGTGCTGTATGTTGTGTGGTCACCATGGACCTGAACAGGAAAATTGGCTCCAAGCAGGTGCTGCCCTACCTTTGTTTGGCCCCCAGGCACATCCTGTTCTATCTTGCCCACTTGAATGGTCATCAGGAGCAATGTTTTAACTCCTCACTGTCCAGGCTTCTGCAGGCAAAAAAAGTTAAAATGGTTGAAACAACAATCTTCAGAGATATTTAAAATAAAATAGTAGAGTTTTGCATTACTGCTTTGGTTATTTGGGTTGATGAGTGTCAAACTTCACCCACTGGAAGACGATGGCAGTAGGAGAGGGAGATGTTGGTAGGTATGTAGATGCTGATAAATAGATGCTCCTTAGATTGTTTTACCTTCTGCTAAATGTGTAAGATGTACAATGCAGCCTTATCTGAAATAGTACAGAACTGTTCACAGCAAAATTGAGGAAAGCTGTTTACACCTGGCATCTGCTTTGCTGTAGCATTGTCACACCCAAGTTCAATTTTGTTGTGTAAATGAATATTTTTGTGTTCAGCAACTTAGGCAGTGTGAAAAAGAGTAGTGGAAAGTTCAAGTGTCATTATTGTTGAGAACTGAAAGAACGAAATAACCTTTTTTCTGATAATACATGGCTCCTACAGAGTCTGGTAAGCTACTGAAAATTGGTAAAAATAATGAGACTTAAGAAACCAGCAGTGTAGGACCTCCAAAATATGAGACTCTGTAGAGTGTTACATTTTGAGAGCAACTGCTGGTAATGGATTTATTTTTTTTCCCAGAAGAAAATTGCCAGAGTAGTCCTCAACTTTTATGTTGGTAATTCTGTTCTGGTTTACTGCTTCTAGTGTTGGTAAACGGGTTTATTGCACGCAAACATTTGGACTTCATTACAAAGTCATTTGCCTGAGCCAAAACCAAACATTACTTGGATTTGATTTTATTTTTCCAAGTTAAGAAGACTTTCACTAAGATATCCTTCCCTTGAAGTAAAATCAGGAAGAAAGCAAATTTCCCCAGAAATTAAATTGGTCTTGTAAAGCTTTCATACATAAGAATATGTATAATGTTCTTAGGTATATGTGCATGTCCTTAGCTGTCTAGAAGGAGATACTTATAAAATGACTGTGTATTTTGTCTGTAGTTTCAAAATAGATAGTTAGGTTGCATATAGATTGAAAATAGTTACTTAACTTTTTTCCCCTAATTTTATGAAGCATGCCGTTGTAAAAGAAAACAAGAAATAAGTCACTTGCACATTTCCCTAGTATATCAACACTCATTTTCTGGCATATTTTCCAGCTTGGCAAAAAGATTTTTAGGAGAGTATTGGCAAGCAAAAGCTAATGACTATAAACAGCCATCTGAGCTACCTAGACCAGCATTTCTATCTTAAATCTGAATATCAAATAGTAGCCCATATTGCAAAATGACGTTATGTAACCACTATGAGATGCTTATCATATTTAGGTGCATTGCAATGTCCTTACTACATAGGAAATTATGGAAAAGTGCATTGTTTTCATAGTTTATCCTTATATCATTCTCAATATTTTGCCCTCATAAAGCATGGAAAGAAATTGCACATTTGCACATTCATGTGTTTAAAATGCATCATTTAGTGGCTAGCATGTGGAAATAACTTCTTTTCTTTTCTAAGTTGAAAGTAGTAATATTGAAGTAATAGTATTTTGAATGTGTCTTGTGGTACTGATTTGTCTGGAATATTATGCTATTAATGATACTGTATATTAAAGAGGAAACTTGAGAAATAGCTAGTAAACCAAGAATGACTTTGCTCATTAAATTATTTGCAGTAGTTTTTAGTATATAACCAAGTTTGATTGCAGGAACACTGTAATGTTTGCAAGTGTGCATAGTAGGATATGGTGTAGACAGTTGAAAGATTAATTTCTGGTTTTAAGGTTTTGCTTATTTTAGTGATTCCTCTCTTAAACATGGAAACTTTCAATAGAATTGGAAATATCTGTAGATATTTTGGAGATCTGTAAATTCTTGCACAACAGCACATCTTTTGCTGTTGGTGCACAGGAGTACATTCTCCAAATCAGACCATTCAGTACAGCACTCTCTATTGCTTTTTATTTTGACTTTTCAAGAGTTTTTCCCAGAAATGGCCAAATCTGAAATGGACTAGGATGACTGACATGTTCAGATATGAAAAATAGAAATGTGTATTTGTGTGTTAAGGTAGTTGAGACTTTGCTTGCTGAGCAAATAATAATTCTTTTCTGTATATTAACTGCTTGCTGATACCAAATTGGGAGTGGTTACAAGTTTAATGGCACTTAATTTGACATTGGGTGACACTATCCTTTCTCATACTTGGCCATCTTGGTGCTGTTCAAAGCGATCACAGCACTAACAGGGAGAGAAAAATAAGGGTTTTCTGAGTTCTCATCTATCTTAATGCCCTGTAATCCTATAAAAAAGGTTGTTTTCCTTTAGAATGTTTTATTATACACAGTTGTTTGTTCATGTAACAAAGCTCCAAATAGTGCTTCAGGATGTCTTCTAACAGAATTCCTTTTTATGGTCAAAAAGACTTAAAATATCCCTTGGAGCTGTACTGAGCTTGACTATATATCTTAACTGATATTTAGAAGAGATGTGAATAAATTATATGCATAGTGTTTTGCAGAGGGATTATTAGGTGATATTTTTATCTGTACTGTGAGTGGTTAATCAACTGGCCTGCTTAGTCTTACTTTTTTTTAAAGAAAAAGCCATCTCAAATTAACAAAATATTTCTCAATTTCTGAGAATCCAAGGCTAGCAAGCACTTCATAGATCATAAAATGGTTTGTGTTGGAAGGTATCTTAAAGATGATCTAGTTTCAACCTCCCTACCATGGGCAGGGACACTGCTAGACCAGGTTGCACCAAGCTCCATCCATCTTAAAATCATAGTATTTAAGGTTTGGAAAGGACCTTACAGATCATCTAGTCCCAACCCCCCCTGCCACGGGCAGGGACACCTCCTCACTAGATCAGGTTGCTCAAGGCTCATCCAGCCTGGCCTTGAACACCACCAGGGTTGGGCAGGTACCATGTCCCTGGGCAACCTGTGCCAGTGTCTCACAACCCTTAGAGTAGAAAGCTTTTTCTCACATCAAACCTAGACTTTCCCTCCTTCATTTTGAACCCATTACCCCTTGTCCTATCACTGCAGTTCCTAATAAAGAGTCCCTCTCCAGCTCCCTTGTAGGCCCTTCAGATACTGAAAAGTTGCTCTGAGGTCTCCACACAATCTTCTCTTCTCCAGGCTGAACAGCCCCAACTTCCTCAGCCTGTCCTCATAGGGGATATGCACTAGTCCTCTTATCAGCTTTGTGGACCTTCTCTGGACTAGCTCCAACAGTTCCATCTTGTTATGTTGAGGACACCAGAACTGCACACAGTATTTCAGGTGAGGTCTCACAAGGGCCTTGAACACTACCAGGGATGAGTCATCTACTGCTTCTCTGGACAACCTGTTCCAGTGCCCCTCCACCCTCAGAATAAATAGTTTCTTCTTAATAGCCAATCCAAATCTGTTAGTTTAAAACTGTCCCCTCTTGTCCTATCACTAGATGCCCATGATACACAGTTAAGATTTAGTATATGATATGCAGTCAAGGGGATGTCATGCAGTCAGGAATTCCTTCATGAAATTCCTTCTGTATGTGTATGTAATGATTGACATGTGCAGTTGTGTGCCAAAAACCTTGTCAAGCTCTTGTGCTAAAATATGTATTGCAAGTGTGAAAGCCAAACTCCTGACTCCTGATGCTGATGCTGTTTATATCAGATGCATGTAGACTTGTCAGTGTCCCTCACCAACACATATGCATCCTTAAACAACTTAGCTCACTATTAAAGGACTTCCAAACCTGTCTGTATTGGATTTATTGCAGAAAGTAGTGGGTGTTTTAATGGCCTGATGTTAATGCTAGTCCAATTTTATTATGAAAATTCACATAATAGTATTGTGGAAGAAGCAGGAGCATTTTGTTGGGTCTTCATTCAAAATTGTAGCTCAGTTTAAACATTTTCAGCATGAAGTAAAAAAATCTAGTTACTTTAAATCTCTCAAATCTGTTTCAAATTGAGCCAAAGTGCTTTTGTCCCTTAGTGACTCCATACATGATCTGCACAAGTGTTTGTGAAGACAATAATATGGCAAAGGGAAATGGATGCTAATAAATCAATTGTCACTGTCAGCTCACTGTTTAATGTTCTCTAGAATGCATAAGATTTATCACTGAGGAATGGTAGAATAATGGTAGTGTATGGAAACAAAGTCCACCAGGGAGATGTACTACATCATTCGGATTTAGCACTGCCATCTGCTTAATAGCATTGAGATGACTACAGAGGTACTTATGATCAACCATTCATAGCAGTGACAGATGCTGCAGAGAGTTAACATGCCAGGGAATGAGGTTTGTTACTGAAATTCAGATTATGTGACAAGGTTGCTGAGGGAGGGGGCTGGCTTTGTTACCTCTCCAGCAGCATTAGAGCTTTACTGTGTGCTTTTAAGTTTGCTATTGAGAGAGAATGGCTAACACAGTTACTGTAGTGCAAAAAAGAAGTGGAGAGCCCCATCTGTCTGCTTCATGCACTCACAAGTTTCAAAGAACTTATTTAGGCTTGTCTGCTAGCATATAAAATGGAATACTTTTCCTAGAAAAATAAGCTTTTGTCTAGCTTCATTTTTTTTTACCTGCAACAGATCTGCAGTCTCAACTATAATAGGAATAGTTTGTATAACCCTGTGCCTGTGCCTGCTGAGGGACAAGAATGACTCATTCATGTAGTAATGCCATTTTGAGTTTAATTATAATGTGTTATTTTAAAACTGGTTTAGATCTTCAGTCAGGGTGATCTCACCTTCACTCTGGTGCGGGATTAAGTCTAAATATGGATATAAAAGGGTAAAAATTAGGACTTGGGGCTGTTTCTGGCTTTGCCTACAGCTTTCTGCAATGTTTTCTGCTTTCCACATTTACCTATTAGTGCTATAGATTTCTCTTGGCAACAACCATTGTGGCATTGGCCTAAATAGTGTTTCGCAGTTGCTCTTTGTGCATATCTAACAATAATTGCTACCACTTCAAATCATCCCAAAATGTGATAAATTCAAATCACTGCAAGCTGCCTGTGAGCCTTGGAGCTACCCAGTTAACCTAATCTGAGCTGAGGGAATTGGCAAATTCTCTTTAGTATCTCTAAGTTTATGCAGTGCCACTAAATAATTCTGTGTTTCTTGGCTAATGAGTTGGGAAGTGAGACATACATGCTGCAACTTTATTTCAAATCATTTACTTAAATGCATAAGAAGTAACTTCCCATATGGTAATTCCTAGGTATGTCAAAAATGTGGTGTTCCGAATGACATAATTAAGGTTGGAAAGATGGAGTCCAACCATTAACTCAGTACTACCATGTTCACCACTAAACCATGTCCCCAGGTGCTACATCCATGTGTTTTTTGAATGCTTCCAGGGATGGTAGTTCCTGGGCAGCCTGTTCAGTGCCTGATCACCCTTTCAGCAATGAAATTTCTCCCAGCATTCAATATTTCTCACCTGGGAGAAGAGCTCAACCTCCACCTTGCCACAACCTCCGTTCAGGTAGTTCTAGGGTAC
Organism: Acanthisitta chloris; assembly: GCF_000695815.1. Classification (NCBI taxonomy): domain Eukaryota; kingdom Metazoa; phylum Chordata; class Aves; order Passeriformes; family Acanthisittidae; genus Acanthisitta; species Acanthisitta chloris. Next base: position 2,181 of record NW_008684338.1, on the reverse strand, counting down.
AATAAGGTCTTTCCTGAGCCTCCTTTCTTTCCAGGCTGAACACCCCCAGCTCCCTCAGAGGTGAGGCTATAATTCTTTACTGTTCATTTCAACAGTGGCTGATTTTAAGATGGAAAATTTCTTCGAAGTAGGGAAGACTATGCACAAAGACCCTGTGGTTTGAAAGGTTTGAGGACTTTTCTGTTCTGTAGCTTGTGGTAGTCACTTAAGAACTAAGTAACTGGTTATTGGCTTGAAAAGGACTAAACCACCTTGAAATCTGGCAGTGGCCATTGTTCAACTGATGCCTGAAGAATACAACGAAATTGGTTTGCTGAAATCCTTCAAATCTCTAAATACCTGATTTTATGCCATTCCAGGGGCACTTCAGTTACAAGAGAAGCTAATTCTTAGTATGTAGTTCTTGGCAATACCCTCCTCATTTTCCACTAGCAGCTCTAATTTTCAGGTATTTTTTGAAGCTCTGCTTAGTAGTCATACAAAAGATGATGACATTCCTGTTTAAGAGGAGGATTTTCATAAGGAGCTGGGTGTATGGATTTGAAATTGGCTTATGGAGATGTTGCTATTGGTATTTGAAAGTTAATTGCCAACAGTTTGTTTGTGATGCTCAGTGTTTTAAATTTACATTGTTGAGTTTGTCAGCAATCATGCGTTTCCAGGATGTATAAATATGCATTATATGCAAAGCAGTGTCTGTTACTGTAGTTTTTCAAGATGTAATTCTCTCCATTTTAATGCTAGTAGCTGTTTGTATTTCATGCCTTGACTTATAAATCAAATCAATCTGCAGGAGTTTGATTTCTGGGGATAGTGTAAATGACTGGCATTTGGTATTGCTGTTGCTTATGAGCACCTGGTATGTATGAGTGTATTGGAGGTTATAATTCTGCAAAATAAAGCCTCAAAAGCATTGGCAAAAACAAGCTAATGTTGCTTTTAACTGAAAATCCTTGCCATGTGATTTCCCACTTAATTTTTGTGCTCATATTATTGGAAGAGGAGATTTGCTGCAGTTTTTCAGATCTAGTCATCCAGGTCTAGATAGATGTTTGGTTTTTTTACCTGCCAAAATGTGACAAGGTCAAATATTCACAAGTGCCTCAGTAGCACAAATAATTCAAACATCCTAGATTTACAATCAAAACTTTTTTTATTTGATACTGCTCTGAAATGTCAGTAAACAGGACTAAGGCAAATCAACTGCAGTGATGTAAAAAACTTAAGAAGCTTCTGTCATGGTGCACTCACAAAACTGGAAAAGGTTTTTAGAATCCCCATCATGTTGACATTAGCAGATTGCTTCACTGTTTCAAAAATGTTAGGATTAGTTTTCATCTGTACTAATTATACTTAGTAAAATGTGTTTGGTTCTCTTCGTGACTTTGATAGTAAACTTAACTATGACTGTCTCAAGGATTAGGAAACAAGTAAAAATGCATTTAAAAATAAATCTAGAGAACTTTGGTAGATGTGTTAGAGTATACAAAAATAGTAATATGAAATTATAAATTCAGGAATCCAATGAAGTAATTATTTTGTAAAATTCTATTAATTTTGCATGATTGGTTTAATTTTACTTAGGTGATTGAACACCATCTTAAACTGGGTGGTTGAATTACCATGGTATAATTGAAGAGGATTATTATTTGTTAGGATTTTGGATTTTTTTTTTCCTTGACTGATTACACAAGTGAAAACATGAAGAAAGAGGATCCTATTTGACTGACTCCAAGTCCATAATAGAAAGAAAAATTTATAAGCAGGGAATACTTTTTAAATATTAAATTCCCTGTTGTAGTTATTGATGGTAACTTGTGGAATTAGACGTAGTTTTAAAATAATTATGAGGACTTCAAATTAATTAACAGTTTGTTTAAAAATAACAATAAGGTTCTTTAAGCTTGGAGGTAGGAAAGAGGAAGGAGATAATCCAGTTGCTTGCTCTCAGCAGGATACTGTAGAAGTGCTGCTGATTATGGGCTTTGGAGACATGGCTAATCAGCCTTCCAAAACTTACAAATTAGTTATCCATTTAGAAGGAACTTCACAAATGTCTTATGTAATAATTAACCTTCTACCAGCTTGATTGAGACATACCAGGATAAGGCAGAGAGACTACATACTGTCCTTTCTCCAGACTAGAGAAAGGACAGTGTCAAAATTGACACTTGCAGTGAA
>NW_008684337.1:55759-57875 GCF_000695815.1 Acanthisitta chloris | reverse complement strand
ATATTAATTATATATATAATTAATATAAAGATATTTTTGCATGCTTAATGAGGCACAGCAACAGAGAGAGACATGGGCTGAAGCTCTGTGCAGAACACTAAGCCTTCGAAGGACTCAATGGTGTGAAAAGACATACAGGGAAATGAGAGTGACAGCTGATGAAAGGGTAAAAACATTAATTATAGAAGTGATGCTGCAGTCTCTGAAAAATGAGAGAGTACAACCAGATCTACCTCTCAAACACACAAAGCTACACCATGTCTTTTTAAAAAGCACACCCATCAGGGCAATAACTTCCTTATAAACTATCCTGGTTTAATATCAATACTCAGGAAAGTAGTTATTCAAACTGAACATTAGTTTTGGAATTTGTTTGCTTAGTTTGGGGTTTTGGTTTTTTCTGCTTCTTTGTTTTGTTTTTACAGAATCATCAAAATGGAAGAGACCTACAAGATCACCCAGTCCCTCCACCAACACAGCACCACCATAATCACTCCTAAACCATTTGAGAGACCTAACCTAGAAACTATCTTGATCATAACATTATGGGTAATACATTGGACTAGATCCAACAGACAGATATCCACAGTGTGAAAGAACAAGCAGTGTTTTCAGCATAAGCATTTGAGAGACTGAGGGACATTTCACTGACTGCCAAGGGAGAAACAGAATCTAAACACTGTGTCATGGTCTTAAAAATATAAAGGAATAAACAAATGCAAAATAATTATTTCAGAATCAATACCAATTTGATAGAGCCAATATAGTAGTAAGCACATGCAGAGGCAGTTTGAGTGATTTCTATCTTGTGTTTCATGCCTTCACACTTCTTTCTCTGCAGGAAGAAGCTGTCTGAAGCACTTAACCATAGTTTGCACAAAAACCTCATAACCACTTTGAGTCCTTTATAGAATCATAGAATCACAGAATGGTTTGGGTTGAAAGGGATGTTAAAGATCATCTAGTTCCCACTCCCTGCCATGGGCAGGGACACCTCCCACCAGCCCAGGTTGCTCCAAGCCCCATCCAGCCTGGCCTGGAACACTCCCAGGGATGAGGCATCCACGACTTCTCTGGGCATTACATATATTTCTGTGCATGTGTCTAATCACGCTGATCACAATGAAAAGAGAGAAAGGCAAACCTTCCTGTTTAAAACATCATCACTACAGTCTTTTGATACACAGGCTATACACCACACACATGCCTGGGTCTGTCCATTTGTTGAATAATTACCTGCTCCATATACTCGGAATGTCATTTCCATCTCATCACTGGCCAAAGCAGCCCAGTAAACAATGGCATGTTAACCCACCACTTGGTCAAACGGGCCCATCTGAACGTGAGACAACCTTCTGTAGGTGTGGGTTATGCAATGAAGATTTGTCACTTCAAGTCTCATATTTGCATTCCATGAAGAAGGTAATATAGTCATCTGCAGAGATCTGGAATCAGATAACAAGATGCCCTTGTCTGCCCTCCTCGCATCGTCAAGAGGATAAGCTTTAAAGACTGGCTGGCAAAAAGCCATCTACTAGCCCTAAAGATTTGTCTGAATTTTTTGTATATGCTTTAAAATACAATTCCTGAGATCAAGGAGCAGATATCTGCAGCCAAATAAAGAGAAATTCAACTACTTAAAAAGCTGCCACATGTCCAGATATAAAAAACCCTCCCTCAGAAACAGCAGTGTTTTTTTTCATTCTGTCTATACATCTAAATGTAGTTAACAAAAGGAGTATCCAAGAAATAAGAGATCTTAATTATTTTCAGAAGAAAAAGAAAAAATATTGGAGAGAAACTGCCAACATTTTTCTGTGAAATACATTTGTTTACAGAATCATAGAATTTAGGGGTTGTAATGGACCTCACAGATCATCTAGTCCCAACCCTCTGCCCTGGGCAGGGACATCTCCCACCAGAGCAGGTTGCTCAAGGCTCATCCAACCTGGCTGTGAACACTGCCAGGGTTGGGGCAGCCACAGCCTCCCTGGGCAACCTGTGCCAGTGTCTCACCACCCGCACAGCAAAAAACTATTTCCTTACGTCCAACCTAGACTTCCCCTCCTTGAGTTTGAACCCATTGCCCCTTGTCCTGTCACTGCAGTTCCTAACA
>NW_008684337.1:22511-55680 GCF_000695815.1 Acanthisitta chloris | reverse complement strand
CAGCCCCAACTCCCTCAGCCTGTCCTCATAGGAGAGATGCTCCAGTGCTCTTGGCAACTTTGTGGCCTCCTCTGGACTTGCTCCAACAGTTCCATGTCCTTCTGGTGCTGAGGACACCAGAACTGTGTGCAGGATTCCAGGTGGGTCTCACCAGAGTAGAGCAGAGGGGAAGAATCACCTCCCTTGACCTGCTGCCCACACTGCTGTGGATGCAGCCCAGGATTCCATTGGTCTCTGGGCTGAGCTCACACTGCAGCTCATGCTGAGCTTCTCATCCACTGTCACTCCCAAGTTTCTCCTTACTGCTAGTTTTAACTACTTCCCCACCCAACCTTTAGGTGTGCCTTTGTTATCCAGTAACAAATACTGATTTCCTGACATCAAAATGCTCTGGGATTGCATTCATCAGGCTAGATTTTCCTCAAATTGAAGAATATATAAACCATCAATGTTAACATTGTACAAATTTTGAAAATCTATCAATCTAAAAGCTTTAACATTTAATATTTTACAAATTAAAGAAATAAAGCATCAAACTGTCATTACACCAATTCAAGAATTGAAAAGTGTTCTATTTTCCAAAGGGCTTGAATTTTGCAGATGAAATAAAATTAAAAAGCCCTTCTTTAATGACCCTCAATCTTTCCCAAGGTCAGATACCTACTATTCACAGAGTTAGCTTGAGAAAGGGAAGATTTTCCAGGCCTGCTCTGAGTGGGGAGCTGGTCCAGGAGAATTCTGAAGGTCCTTTACACCCTTAATGATTCTGGGAGTCTATGAATAAACTCCTGCCTCTTCAGAAATTGTTCCCAGCTATCTGAGTTGGGCATATGGTATCAATTACCATAATACTCCAGTTCTTTGCAATCTTTAATTTATTTATTTTCACAATCCTTTTGAGAGTCCAGAAAGTCTATTATCCCTATTTTATAGATAGAGGACTCAGGTAGTGAAATTTAAATGGTTTCTGTTAAATATTTCTATTCTATTCCTCATGCTGGAGGTTCCTTGGATGCTGCAAATATGTGGCCATTTTTGCACAAAATACTGAAAATATCCTAAAATCCTTCTGGGTAATTTAATTTTCATAATTTCATATCTGATAACTGCAATAACTTCACAAGACTGGAGAGATTCTGTTTGGGCATTTTAATTTAAACACATGAAAAAAAACCCTTAAAATTCATGTCAGATCAGCATCTTCTTACTTGACAACCAATCCTGGATACAGCCAAAGCCAAGCACTTAATTAAGTGAAGTAATTATGGCCTGGTAAATACATAGGCCATATGTAGATCATATTTTGAAGCACAGAGGTGTAAAATCTTGCTCCTCACCCTAGCATCATCTAGATATGAAATACAGGTTAGTAACTCTACTCAGAAAGGAAAGGAATTATGAGTGTCCTTAGCCAGAGAAAGACAAATTACAACAGCAGTTAAGAGTTCCTTAAGATTTCCATTCACGATACTCATGTAAATAACTCAAGGATGGCTCCTCAGGTTTGTGATCCCAAAGGATCCCAGGGTAGCAAACCAAACCAAAGCAATAAAAAATAATATAAAAACATAAAATATCTTAAAACTTTATCAAACAAAAATCTGGATCCCCACTTCAATGCAATCACCTACTTCTGAAAGTGAGATCCATGAGAGATTTAAGGCCAACAAAGCCCATGACATTTCTTTGCAGAAAGCTTTCTTAAGCATTGGAAAGAACTGTCCAGGGAGGTGGTGGAGTCACCATCCTTTGAGGTGCTCAAGAATGGGCGTAACACTTAGTGCTCTGGTCTAGTTGATAAGGTGATGAATGGTTGAATGTTGGACTCAATGATCTTGGAGTCTTTTCCGACTTAAATGATTCTGTGCTTCTGATTCTGTGACATTTAAGTTTAACTACACATATTCTGCATAGGTCTAGCAGTTGATATGTAGAAGCACATTTCACTTTAACACTTAGAGTGTCTCAAATTGTACTGCTAATACATCATAAAACCAACATGGATAGGTTAGCAGGAAAGAAGATCTGCAATGAATCTTTACAAGCTCAGTAGTATTTTCTCATCTGGACTTACTGAAAACTTAATCACAACCCCCTCGCTATGTTTATATCCCCAGGAGCCATATTCTTTTGCTTTAGTGTATGCAGTTCTCTTTGTGGCAGATTGTTTTAAACCTGTTTTAGAGGAGACACTCAGCGTGCAGCTAAGGCTCTTTCTATCAAAGGTGGAACAACATTCTCTGCAGAAAGGGTTCACTCCATTTCGTGTTCAATCTCCTGAGTAGTGTGAATTTATTAACTGCTTTGAAGTGGTAAAAATGTGATGTGGTGTGTGTGTGTGTGTGTGTGTGTGTGTGTACAGATGATCCAAACAGTATAAAAACCAGCCAGGAAATCAATAAAGTAGCTTTTTAACAAATGCATTTCCAACCGATCAAAAGAATAGCCTAACGGCTACATACGGCTGATCTAACACTCATTACATTATCATTTCAAGGAAACATCTTTTGCAACTGAAAGGTGAAGTCTTTCTGTAATGAGCTCCTTCTGAGTCAGCAACAAGATCCTTTTTTATGGTGCTGAGACAAAATAAATATGTGACAAACACAGGGGAGGAATTATTCTCTGCAAACAAATGTTTTTCTGGCTCTTGCTTTGATTTGGTTTGCTGTTTAAAAGCAAGGAAACCTAAAGAGAAGTGGGTCTTTAATGCAGGACCTTTTCATTAAAAGAAGAAAAATTTAACTCATCAGGGATGGGTAAGAGGGGGAAACGTATTCCTTCTGGCTTTAGCAGATTCAAATATATGCTAAATGCATAATGGGATTTGTGCTGACACCAGAGAGGTTCTCTGATGTCTTCCACAGCTGGAGGAACACTTGGAGGAGTGTTTCCCTCACTAGGAGTATCAAAGCTGAACACATTTTTCAAATTAAGATGTTAAATCTGAAATGAAAAGCTTTGTTTAGATTGTGAGTATGAAAGGTGTAGGCCACAGCCTCAGACAGCACAAACCACCAAAGTTCTGCCAAGCCACAGATTAGGCCAATTGATGGATTGGCCCTAACCTTACCAGTGTGTCTTGGTTTGTGTGTTGGTTTGTTTAGAATAACTGGCAGGAAAGTAAGAAGCAAAAATCATTCATCTCTGTAGCAGGTACTTACTTGGTTGATCAAAAGATAACTAACACCAATGAGCATGGACACAGCACAAACCACCAAAGTTCTGCCAAGCCACAGATTAGGCCAATTGATGGATTGGCCCTAACCTTACCAGTGTGTCTTGGTTTGTGTGTTGGTTTGTTTAGAATAACTGGCAGGAAAGTAAGAAGCAAAAATCATTCATCTCTGTAGCAGGTACTTACTTGGTTGATCAAAAGATAACTAACACCAATGAGCATGGACTGATTGGACAAGGGGGGATCAAACTGAACTGAAAGAGAGTAGGTTTAGGTTAGATCTTAGGAAGAAATTCTTTACTGCGAGGTGCTGAGGCACTGGCACAGGTTGCTCAGAGCAGCTGTGGCTGCTCCATCCCTGCAAGTCTTCTAGGCCAGGTTGGATGGGACTCTGAGGAACCTGAGCTAGTGGAAAGTGTCCCTGCCCAAGGCAGAGGGCTGGAACTAGATGATATTTAAGGTCCCTTCCAACCCAAATCTTCTTATGATTCTATGATTCTACAATTAAGACACAGGACATCCCTTTATTCCCCTCCACTGCTCAAAAGATTCCCTTACAAATAAAACCATGGTCTAAAAGTTACTGCTGAGGCAACAAGGAGCTGCTATAAACAATTTCTGTGAATTGGATATTTTTTATTTTTTAAAAAAGATAGTGGCTTGAGGCCACCACATTGCCCCATAGTTCATTCTAAAGTAGCAAGGAAATTCAATATCCTCAAACTGTCTTTGGATTACACAATCAAATTACACTTTCAAAGGGAAGTGCTGGCTCACAAACTATCACTGTCTCTAACCTTGTCACTTAAAATCACCTGTAGACATTATCAAAATCTGTGCAATTGAGGTAGTTATGGAGTGCAATATGGGATACAAAATATTTTTCCAAAACATTCATTAAGGGACTACTGATAAAGCAAATTATTGATGTAAACTCAGGCAGGCTGAGGCTAAGTCTTCTGTATTCCACAGTGTCTTGTTTTTCTGAACTAATGTAGTGTTCCATAAAAATCTTAATGGCACAAGAGTGTTCCCACATGGGACAGAAAAAGAACCAGGAATTATTGTTCCTTTATATGCCCTCACAATGCTTCAATGGGAGTCAGAAGATCCCTTCTTTGTGTTGCAATGATGACTTCTTACACCCAAGAGCAAAAATAGGACTCATCTCTTCTAATGTTACATGTATCAAAAACAGTGTGGCCACCAGGACGAGGGCAGTGACTGTCCCACTGTGGTGAGCACTGGTGAAGCACCTTGAGTGCTGCATCCAGTTCTGAGCCCTCTGCTTTAAGAAAGAGATTGAGGGGCTGGAACATGTCCAGGAAAAGGCAATGCAGCTGGGGAAGGGGCTGGAGCACAAGTCTAAGAGTGGCTGAGGGAGCTGGGGGGGCTCAGCCTGGAGAAAAGGACTTTATTGCTCTCTACAACTACCTGAAAGCAGGTTGTGACAGGACAAAAGGAAATGTCCTCAAGCTGTACCAGAGAGGTTCAGGTTGGACATCAGGAAGAATTTCTTCACAGAAAGGGTGGTCAGGCATTGGAAGGGACTGGCCTTAGTGGTGGTGGAGTCACCAACCTTGGAGGTGTTCAAGAAGTGACTGAACATGGCACTTAGTGCTCTTGTCTAGTTGATATGATTGTGTTTGGTCAAAGGTTGGACTTGATGACCTTGGAGGTATTTTTCAACCCAAATGATTCTATGATTATATGTTTCACTGTTACGGTCTACATCTGAAACTTCAGTCTTGCTTGAATCCAAATGGATAAACACACATCCATTTTAAACCTTTCTTACAAACTCTTTTTTCTTTTTCTATTGTTTCCTTTTTACCATCAGCCTTCAGTTGCCTTAAAGGGTTTCAGAGGATGCTGGAGGAAGAAGCTAGTATAAAAAATTGTGGAGAGAGGGAGGAGAATAAAAGTGATGGTTTTATAGTGTTTTCCCTAAGGCACAGGGCTGTCCTTTTACCTTTCCCTAAGGGTCTGGAGCATTTCTGTTGCTTTAACCAGCTGCAGGCTTCAAAAATAAAGCAAACAAGCCAAGTGACTAGTTGGAAATTTCTTCACATTCATAACAGGATATAAATGTTGGGCTACAAATTGTGCATTAAGTGTGCTGTGGATCACAAGGAACAGAAGATATTTTGGCCACCAAATGTTGTGTTGCAATAGAGAAGCAAAAAACCCCTGAACTTCCATTTCTAATATTCACAAGCAGAGGAGCAATCACTAAGATGATGCAGGCCTTGCACTTTCCTTCCCACATTATTTAGTTTTTGAGAGAGAAATACATTTCCCCTTCCAAACCCCCAGATCAGATTATTCTAAATGAGGTTACCCTATCAGTACTGAAAATTGCAATGTAAGTGCTATAAACCTAAGTAGTTGGTAACTTCTCCATAAAGTCAAGGCCATTTCTAGTCTTCTTGCTGCACTATGAGCTGCTGAAGCAGATATTTTTATTCATTTTCACATTTCACCTTAATTGCATTCATATTACACAAAGAAGATTGTAATTTATCATATTTTGTTATTCATAGCATGGTCCTGCAGTGGCTAAATATCTGCTTGATTTTTATCTACTACTATTAAATATCAACTCTGACCTGTCCCTGAGGCATTTGAATATGCCTTAAGAGGAATATTTACACTCTCATTTTCTTGTACAGATGGCAACTAACATTAAAATACTAACAACTGAGTGAAATGGCCAAAACCTTTACAGTTTGACTCTCCAATTTCACCCTTCCCAACAGTATAGCTAATTTATATGATAATTAAAAGGAAATTGCAAAATGTTGAGTTTTCCCAAGTTTCTGAGGTGAAAATATTGGCTAATATAACTTTTTTTTTGCAAGGATTGGAACAATAATGTCTATTTTAACATATTAAGATTGTAATTGTGTTCTGCGGTTTTAGTGACCTAAAATATACAACTGTGATAAAATATTCAATGTACAGCAATAACTCTTATGAGAGCAAAGAAATTTGCAATATACAGATTCAGCTGCTGGATTTGAGGGATGAGACAAGTTGGAGATAAGCGCTTACTTCTAAATAAAAAAATGAGAGAAATGCGAAAGAAGTAATTAATAAAGAACACAGTGCTCTCAGCCTGACTTTTCTCACAATGAGTCTCACTTCTTCCCTTCCAGTCAAATTTCCAAGAATGAAACTTTCTGAACACATCTGCTGTTGACAAACACCAGGCAAAGGAAAGCAAACACAACTGAAAGGTTCTCTCTGCTGCTCCCACTGCAAAGTGTATTTGTTCTTCCCTCACTGATCACCTGCCACCCTACTCCATGCAGATGGCATCCCAGCTGCTGTGTGACCACACAGAAAAAGGTCAGTTGGCACTCAGCTCAACAGGTAACAACATATTATCAGCACCACAGAAAATAGACTTTCTCCTCCAGCTCTAAGCTAAGGGTCCTGGAAAAAGCTTAGTATGAGCTGCACAATGATCCCTTTCTATTAAAGCCCTTGTGTCGAGTCAGTATAAATCTGCCAGGCAACCAAGTTCTCTGTGTTATCCTATATTTTTATCCTTTACTTATTTTCCATTTCTTGCCTTAATAAAGCATTTAAACTGCATGTTTAAAGTACCTATTTCTATGTGGCTTGCCTACATCCACCACATGATTTCTGTGTTATTAGAAACCTGACCTTCAGGGCTGGATGGGGCTCTGAGCACCCTGGGCTAGTAGAAGGTGCCCCTGCCCATGGCAGGGGTTGGAACTTGATGTTTAAGGTCCCTTCCAACCCAAACACAACTGCTTTAAAACCTCTGACACAACAATGCTCCATAATGACCTGGCATTGCTTGTTTAATTCCTTTGCTCTGGGTCCCTGCTGGGCCTCCATTCATTTTGGTGGAAGCTGCTGCCTTAGCTCATGTGCCCTACATAGCATATGCAGCAGCTACTTATCTGCAGCAATCCAGCTCGGAGTTTTTCTGGATCTTATGACAGCACTGCTTCAGATTAACTGCTCCCTATTTTTCTGTGAGCCAGTTAATCACTGTACTGCTTGTTCTATTACTGGGTAATCAAAAAATTAACAGCAATCATCCTATAATGGCAATTCTGTGGCATTACATTAGTCAACTTCCTCTGTCCCAAGCTGCTCTTACACAAATTGCTCCTTTTTTAATAATTTAATCTATTTTTTTAGACTCTGAAGTATCTCTTACATTTTGATCCTGACCTATAATGATTAGTTCAGGTAAATTATTTTCGTAGCTATTCACATTAAAGAAAAATCTTCTCATATTTGAAGTGGATTCTTCTACCTAGACAATTTGATTCTCATTAAAACTTTGTCTTGGGCACCCAGGTCCTTCTTTTGGTAATTGATTTCTCGTAGTTAAGCATATTTTCTCTCCCCCAAAATGTTCTCAAGCACTCTTACACCAGTGATATGGAAGTTACCTTTGTAAAGCTTCTGCATATGGTTAGTTCAGCACTGACAAAGTTCCCACAGCAGACAGATGACATCAGCATTTCTAGAACGTTGTAGCTAATTTCATGGCAGAGCCCACTTAGAACAACAAAATGACCTGCTGTATGTAGCAGGTAGATGCTCACAGACCTACAACTTAATTCAAACAAATTAAAGCAGCTCACCAGCACAAGAGTTTTCTTCCCTTAAGATACAGGCACACTCCACCCTTGGAATGTCTCAAACAAATCTTATGCAGGACATAATGCTGTTATCCATCCTCATATCTTTGTCCCATATAAAGTCTTACGTTATGCTAATAAGAAGGTCACATATTTGTTTGGGGTTTTTTTGTGGACACCACCCAATTAAGCAGATCCTTTGTCGGTGGCTCCAGAGTCTTTCATAGCACACATAAACAAAAAGGTTATGGTTGGCTTTCCACTATCAGGCAAAAAACCAAAATCCAGTAGTACAATAGGTGATTTGGTGATGCTAAGTAATAGAATCATAGAATGACTTGGGTTGGAAGGGACCTTAAAGATCACCTAGCTCCAATCCTTCTGCCATGGGCAGGGACACCTTTCACCAGCCCAGGCTGCTCAGAGTCCCATCCAGCCTGGCCTTGAGCACTTCCAGGGTTGGGGCAGCCACAGCTTCTCTGGGCAACTTGTGCCAGTGCTTTACCACCCTCACAGTAAATAACATTTTCCTTATATCTAATCTTTCTTATCCATCTAATAGTCCACTCACCAAATCCATGTCTCTCCAATGTAGAAAGAAGGATTTTGTGGGTGTCCATGTCAAGGGCTTTACAGAAGTCCAGATAAATGACATCTGTTACCCTTCCTTTGTCCACTGATGCGGCCACTCAAGGTCTCAAGGTCCTGTGTGACTCCAGGATTTCTCAGAGGTGTGGTGCACAATGATATGGGACCAGGTTATAACAGAAATAGAGACTGCTCCTCACCAAGGGGGTTTCAGAAGGAAGGACCAAACCTATCCCTAGAGAGTCACACTACCAGCATTCCTCTTAATTTTGCTTTATTTTTGCACATGACCATAGACAAACCACATTCGTTTTTAAGACTGGAAGAGCTCGAATATGTCCATTTAATTCCTACAGTGAATCTGTCCTTATGCTACAATGACCTAGGGAAAAGCATATCCAACAAGGCAGTGAAATCACATCAGTGAATTCACATGTACAGTGAAGTACACATCTGGGGATAGCAAGGGGACAATAACATCCAAAATTACCAGAATAAAGTAGGAGGCTGTGGCAGAAAGATGTTGCATACGATTCAATTCAGAATAAGAAAGTGCCATGAAACTACAAAGGAAAAACCAGAAGCAAATAAGACTTTTTTTTTTCAAGATTCTTATCACAGCACCCTAATCAAGATAATAGGATTGCTGAGCAAACCCTTTAAAATCATTCTCACAGATATTACACACCACTTGCCATATCATTAAATGCAATTTGAAAATGGCTGTCAGGTATACAGCAGGGTCTGTGCTCTCTCTCCACACAGAATTCTCACATGCTTTAAGCAGAAAAAACAGAATTGCTGGTATTCAGGACATGGAATCCAACTAAGAGAAGCAGCTGTAGCAGCTGCAGACCCCTATGTACATGCTGAAGTGCCTTTCTGCTTTGGAGTCTTCATTCTTTAATTCAGCTTTACTTGCAGGACCTGCAGCAAAGATTGCCACTAGTGAGTTGCTGTTGTGACCAGGGTGGTGAGCAGGGAGAGAACAAAAATATCAACTTCCATCAGCTGGTGGAAGTGCACCATGGGACTTTTGCTAAAATCATAGAATAGCCTAAGATCATCAAACTCCTGGCCCTGCAGAGGACAGCCCCAAGAATCCCACCATGTGCCCGAGAATGTTGTCCAGGCATTTTTGAAAGCCAGCAAATAACTCCTCCAAAAAAAAACATCAGGCATGAGGACCCTGAGCAAGTATTCAGAAGTCTTTTGAGGACACGTGCTAGTGGCCATGCCCAGGACTATGAGGTATGAATGGCAATCCTTAGGAGAAGAGATGACATGAAAAGAGGGGAAGTTCAGGGAGGCAGAGAAGTAGTCACAGGGAACACTCTTAGGAGCCCTCAGGCTGCCATATATGTCTGTGGTTATTTAAGATGCCACAGATGAGGTAAATATGCCTCACACAGAGAAGGCAAATCTTTGGCATGTTCTTTACTACCTAGGTAGTGACTTGTGTGATTTTCAGCATTTCTCCTGCTGAGAGCAGTGTACACCAACCCTTTGTAAACCTGGGATCCAGGTGGGTGCTCTGCAATGCCAAGCTCTCCTCGGAAATCTAGTTCATAGGATTTAATTTTCAGGGGAAGATCACTACACACTTAGCAATATTAGTTACTTCTCGAAATCAACCTTACTGAAAGTGGAAACTTAGAAAACAGGCTGAGGGAGTTGGGGCTGTTCAGCCTGGAGAAGAGAAGGTTCTGTGGAGACCTCAGAGCAACTTTTCAATATCTAAAGGGCCTACAAGGAGCCAGAGAGGGACTCTGTGTTAGGAACTGCAGTGACAGGACAAGGGGTAATGGGTTCAAACTGAAGGAGGGGAATTTAGGTTAGATATTAGAAAAAACTTTTTACTGTAAGGGTTGTGAGACACTGGCACAGGTTGCCCAGGGAGGCTGTGGCTGCCCCAACCCTGGTGATGTTCCAGGCCAGGCTGGATGTGCCTTGAGCAACCTGATCTAGTGAGGAGGTGTCCCTGCCCAGGGCAGGGGTTGGGACTGGATGATCTGTAAGGTCCATTCCACCCCCTTAATTTCTATGATTCTATGAAAAGAAAAGCAAAATTAGAAAACACCTACAGATCTGTGGATGCCATAGCAGTGTGCCCTGAAAACCCCACCCGTTCTCATGCATGACTCTCAGCACACAGCTTCAGAGAGCTGAGAAAGGTGATATTTCTAAGTTACACACAACTTTCCATGAGTGGTTTGCATTAAAACCAAGTCAGCAGCTGAGACAAGGAATGACCTTTCGACTATAACCACTGCTGCCCTCACAAGTAATCTCTCTAGAGCTATATTTCCCTGCTTTATCTTAGCAGATGATACTATTGCTGCTGCCAATGCTACTCTAAAATTCCTTTTATCTATTTTTGAGCTGTTATGTGCCTAATGATTATAATGTAAATGTGCTTTCATAGCTACTGGGCAAGTCTTGTTTTTTCTCTCTTCATAATAAATTACTCATATTAAATTACAAACAGCAGCCTGAGGCTACAGATTTGATACCCAGAGGCTATTAAAAACTTTCAACCTCATGGCTGACAACTGGGGAGTTAAACAAACATCCTCACATATGCTCCAGTTACAATAAAAGCAATAGTTGCCTTCGTATTACAAAGGATGTTAACTATCCCACAAATTTATTTTTCTTAAAATTTTATGAGGACACAAAGCTACATTTTATGGCTTTTATTACTGTTTTCACTGCTGTATGGTTCATAACATCATCTCACAAGCCTGAAATGAACATTTATTTTTTTAGGTTGGGTTGGGTTTTTTTCACATTGGTAAAGGAATATTCATTGTCTCTAAATTTTTCACCCTTCTTCAGTCTCTGATAGTGCTAAAGGACTGCCCTAGGTTAAAGGTGTTTTCAGGGTTTGCTTCTTAGTGGATGATATAATAGAATTCTACTTCATATTAGTTTATTTACACCAATCCAAGGAATGGGAGATTGCATCTAAGCCTAAATCAGATTGATTTTTTTTCTTTTTTTAATCCAAAGTAACCAAGAATCACTGCAAGTTAGAACAAAAGTAAGCATATTTCAAATGGCTTTAAACATCAGACAAGTTACTTGCCATAAAAATGCTTAATATTAAGACAAATGCAACTTTCTTGGGAAAAAAAATCTATAGCCTATAAACAGATTAAACCTGGTAAATGAAGCAGGTGCTGGAAAGCTGCAGAGCCTATGATGTAGCTCCTGAAATATCTCCTCTGATGGAAATAAGACAATTGTTTTGTGCTTCCAAGTACTCTTACAGAGCTGTTTGATTTGGAACCTACAGAGATGATTAAAAAGCACCTGCCAATCCCTTTTATTCTTAATTTAATGGGAATAAAGAAATATAATGCCACAACATAATGTTCAATAGAACCCCAGATTAAAGTGATGGTGTTCTGTGGAGCACAATATTTTGTCTTTATTTCTCCATAATGAAGTTTTGCCAATTCACTAAAGGGTCTGAACTCCTTTTTACTGAAAAATAACATCTGTGAGCTATATGCATTTTGATTTTGTATTAGATATTTACACTGCTGGACTGAACATTTATACTGTAAATATTGGATATTTACATTGCAAGCACAAAAATAGGTCCTAAATAATAGATATTGTGGAGTGTTTTTTCTTCTCTGGAAGAACAGCTGTTCTCTGACCCTAAACTACTCAGAGCTCTGAAAATCTCAGGGAAAAAATATCTGTCTTCTGTGACTTAATTTTCATCTCAGTTGCTGGGAGGAAGGAAGTGGAGGGGGAAGGCAAAATGACATGAAAGACAGTGATGGTTTAAATGGACAATAAAAATCAAGACATTTACACAACTAGTCCTTAGTGTAAGAAAGTAGAACAGCTAAATATAGTGGAGATTCCATATCTGCATAATGTTCACACACTCCTGCTTTTTTTTCCTGAGATTCAGCAGAGACATAGGTATCCTCTTCTAGGTAAAATATCACAAACAAAGAACAAAAGGTCAGATATACCAAGAGGGAAAGAAACAATATTTGAAAGCACAATACCTATGGTAAAAATAATTTGCCATGAGCTCATTTCACAGAAAAAGTGAATTTTTCCCTGTTGTTCTGCAGGAGGAGAATGAACCTACAGTATTTAAAATATGAGCTATTCTTACAAAATAAACCACTCTTAAAATGAGGATAAACCAGTTGAAAACTGAGAGAGAGAAAAATAAAAATGCATGTGGTCAGAAGGAAAAGGGAGTATTTTTTCTCCTTAATATTTCCCTAATAGATTATTCTAAACACGTTAAGCTGCTTTCAAGAAATCTAGGTGACTCTAGAAAGATTATGCAAATAATTATTTCATTTCTGCTCCTTTTTTTTGGTGAAGTATCTCCACCATTTTTAACAGAGCAAAGTCCCAGCAGCCCATATCTCTACCACACAGCTGGCAAGCATAGCTAAAGGATTATGCATAATATGCATGTGAGCCCGTGAAGCAAATGCATTTATTCACAACTGAAAAGAAGTAGGAAAGCTTCAGTTCTGTAGCCACAGAGCAAAATGGCTTAAATAAATTGTTTTTTTCCTTGCATCCTTTTCCTCAAATCCCAACCTCTTGCTACCTGCACCTCCATCCTCATGGCAGGGTTAAAAGCATCACCAAAGTCACCCTGTTCCCTGCCAAAGCAGAGCACACTTGAAAAGGGGTTGTTTTCTGGTTTCTGGATGCATCTTTTCCCCACCCTGAAAACTAGATAGATGTATAGAATCTTTTGTTTCCACCTGCACTTGTCACTGACATTTGTGAGCTACAGACTCCCACCAAGACAAGGCTGATGTGGGTATTGGCAGCTGTGAATGCAAGAGAATAATTCATTCTCCTCAAACTTATTCCTGGGCAAGAAAAATGTGCAAATGCTCTTCTAAACCCAGAAGCTACACCTAACACAACAAAAAAAAACCCCAAACTGCTGTTTTTTCAATATAGTACCCAAACCCCAACTTTTGTGAGGTGCAGTTTTGCTTAAATATTTTGCTCCATTGGTGGAAGTCCTCTATGAATGTGAATGTGGGTGAGTACAACCCACCTGGAATCTCTCTTTGGAAAGAGAAGGCTTGTTTTCAAATTCTGAATTTAAAGTTTTAGAGTTCCTGAGCTGTTAAAAGTTCAGGACTGAAAGCTCTGCAAGGAATCCTGTGTTAAGGAATAGCAACCGGTTGGATTTTGTCATATTTTATACTGTTTGGATTCACCACAGAGTTTAGCTCATGCCTTGTGCTCCAGCAAGAACACTAGCTAGAGGAAAAAAAAAAGGGGGGAGGTTTTATTTTTTAGGCAAATTAAAACAGAAGGTTTTGCACAGAATGGTTCATTTGCTGATAGCAATCAGGGCAAGACAACAGGAAGCCTACACACCTACTCAGCTCCCAGAAGGAGTTTTGCCATCTGCAGTGAGGTCCATGCTGCCACAACTGGGACATCACTGGTGTCCAAGGGAGCTAGGGACATCCTAACTACACTGCAGTCATGGGCAATCCACTCAGAGCCATTGTTAGTAGGACTGAAAGCTGAGCTGCTGAAGTGGGAGATTTCCCCACCTAAACCACATCAGTGCAGAGCTCAAAAGGAGAAATGAATGTTCCTGTTACACTTCTGCATTGGATTTTTCTAGTGTCTTACTTCATCATTTGCACCTCTGGCTTCATCCTGTTTCCCAATACCAATCCCCAAAAGACACAGCAAGTTTTTTTCCAGCCCAAACCCTACAATCTTTCTAGGACGATTTCAAAGCCACCGTGGTGAGATGGGTTCTGACATGCAACAGGGATGGCACAAGACTGTGCAGCCACATCTCTGTCACTGGAGGCACAACCTGGCTCTAGCGGAGTTAGGTAGAGCAGATAAAGGTGTCTTAGCTATCTTCATGCTAAAGAACAGGCTGAAGCAAAGACATACCCTCATCTGACCCACTTGGAGATAATCAGATAAAGGAGTACAAAGTGAAGCAAGTATTACTAACTCGTGGCTATCATAACCTTTGCTTCCTCATAGGAATTACTCCCCTTGACCTCTCATCCACTTCAGAGCATTCGTTAACCTTCTTTAAATTAGAAATTATAATGTAGGCTTGGAAAAAAACAAGGGGGAAAAAAAGAGAGAGATGTGATAATTCCTCTGAGAGACAAATTTCCAGCTGATAGAACTAGACCTTGATTGTGTCAGCCAAGGATCTGACCTGTGAGGCCAAAACTGAAAAGATGCTCTTACCAGAGGGGTTAATTCAGACAACTCCTTTAAAATGCAAATTTTCTGCTTTTTGCTTTTCTTGATTTCAAGCACAGCAAAGCAGGGGCTGTAATTAGAGAATGGGTAGTCGGCACTGTTCACCAGTTGTGCGTAAGCTTTAAACTAATAACTCAGCAATTAGAAGAAAAATGAGCAGTAATTACACACATTTTACTCACTGCTAGACAGATGGAACATTTTCTGCTCGTTATTGGCAAACTGTCACCGCGTTTATTTCATTTTTAGTGTTTACTGTTTGTTGTAGTTTGATTAGGAATAATTACAGGCTAGGAAAAAATATGAAAGAAATGAACAGCCTTTTCATTTTTACATCTTTAAAGCGATACCACCATTTCTTCCCCCGTTTCCTCCAAGATGAGCATACACCCTTTTTAAACCTTGATTTGAATCAGGCTGCAGCTTATGGAGTGTGGTGAGAAGGTGGGGTGAGACAGCTGAGGAAAGCCCACCCGCTCCACAATGTCTGGCTCAGACTCTGATGGGGTCACAGTCAGCTTCCCTGGTGGGCACTGCTCCATATTGCTAAGCTATTGCATCTATTGGTTTATATTTATTGCAGCTATTAGATGCCTCTTTTGGCTGAAGTCTGAGCAGGTTCACAGCCCACGGGGCAGGAGCTGCAGAGAACTAGCAGTGCTGTTACCCCAGTGTAGTGGAAAACACAAGATGCTGGAGGCATGACCTTCTTTATTCCAAGTGGCTGAAGCTTGCTTCCCTGTCCCCTCCTACCTAATTCTGGATTTCTGAGCCTTGATGTTGCACAAATTGTGCCTTACTCCCAATCTTTGGGGCTAGTGTAGGGGAAGGGAGTAGGTGGGTGTCACCTGTGGGTAGACTGAATTGCAGAGCAAATCATTGAGAGTGGAAATACTGCCTGCAGTTCTGGTGTCCTCAACATCAGAAGGACATGGAACTGTTGGAGCAAGTCCAGAGGAGGCCACAAAGTTGCTAAGAGCACTGGAGCATCTCCCCTATGAGGGCAGGCTGAGGGAGTTGGGGCTGTTCAGCCTGGAGAAGAGAAGACTGTGGAGACCTCAGAGCAACTTTTCAATATCTGAAGCAGCATGAGAAAACATCAAAATAGTGATGGCAGAGAAAAGGAAAGCATGGAAAACGTCTGAAAGACAAAGCCTGTGGAAGAACAGAGGACTTCAAATGATGTAGCAAGATTATAAGTGCAAGGCACCAGCACCTGTTTGTATTAGGCAATTCCTGCATATGAGGCTGTTACGGAAATTTCTGAAAACAACGGAAAGAAGGATGCAGCATCAAGGTTATATTTATTCAGTCTTATGATGGAAGACTATTTCCACCAGGTGGGGAACTGGAAACTTGCTGTTTCTATTATTTCTGAAGTTGGAACCAATGTGATCCAGAGAGATCCAGATCACTACACTAAGTCAAGATTCTGCCCAGCAAACAGCAACTGGAAATTGTCCTTGCAATATTATTCACAACCTGATCACTTGGGAATACACTTCTGCCAACCACAAGGTATAGCATCAAGGTCAGGGCTGGTCTACTTTTGTATCCTAAATTCATAGTAAGTGCAGTTGATATTTCACTCTAGCTGTGCTCTAAAAGAAACAAAATAAAACCACCAGCAGCTTCACATTTCTCATTTTCAACAAAATTTAGAAAACCATCATTTTCCTCATGGTAACAGAAGAAAGAGGATTTCTGTCTAATTGTAAAGCTGTGCTCTTAATGATATTTAATTACCCAAACTTAATTACACCTGGCACTCTACATCTTTGGCTCCTAAGGATTTTCCTAGTCAGATGATTAATGTGCATAGAAGTGTGGAAAATTTCAAAGCTAAGGCTCTGAGAGTTGCTTAACCTTGGTACTGATGCATGGCAAATCCAAGCATCTGCACACCTGTACCTGGGCTTCATTTCTTTGTTGTACTTTATCAGCACAAAGGTACACTGATAACACACAAACACTGCACAGAGGGGTAAAAAGAACTCTAATGACTTTTGTGTCCTGTGACATTTGCTTCAAGTTTTTGTTTACCCCTCCCCAATTAAGGTTTTGCACCAGGATTCCAAGTAGAAGCAGATTTTGGATACTGTTAATTGGATCTGCACAGGGTACTTCAATAAAATATCTATTTTTATATATGCTATAATAATTGAGTGCTGCAAATAGCATTCAATAAACCCCAAGTATGACTAACTTCTTGTCAGCTGGCAGATCCCAAAAGCAGCTCTCTTATCTGTGCTTTCAGACTGTGACTTTCTAATGTCTATTCTGCTCCAATACATAGTAGTTTGGTAAGTGGAGACTCTCAGACCATCAGAATTGTGTTTCATCAGAGCCTCCACAGGACTCTGCATTATTAATGACATGTTATATAACATTGGAATAGTATTCCTGAATGGCTTTCAGAGCAATTTTTAGAACATCCCACTTATGTCTTGGAGGATAAACTCAAATATTAGAAGTCCATAAGGAGTGACCTGTTTTGACCAGAGTTGTTTTAAAGATAGTTCTAACAGGATGGAAAAGTTCATATATATATATATATATATGGCAACGGCAACAAGAACACAGTTTTAGTAAAGATTTTGCAACAATACCATTGGACTATGTAACGGAAGGTTGAAATTTTATTCCAGAGTGGAGATTTTGAGTTGCATGAGATTTGTGATGCTCAATTCTTGCATCTGGGTTGCAGGAGATAAAATGAAATTTATAATTTAGTGTTGCAATTCACCAAATAACACACTATATTTTTATAGAGTCAATTTTATATGTTTTGAAAGAAACAGGTGCCTAAAACTACTCTTTTTTCTACTTCCATTCCATCTACACCTGTAGCAGCAATCACAGAATCCCACTGGCCAGGAACTAAATAAACCAACAAACAAATAAATAATGAGCAGTCCAAACTCAGCTGACACAATCTGTTTGATAAATGAACCATATTGGAAACAGCAGCTCCTGTCTGGTTCCTTCACAAGAATTTCAAGAATGTACAATGTATTTCAGCATACAGAAGTGAAAAAAAGAGATCCTTTTCACTTTCATGGCAGAAGTTAGAGTCAGTTTACAGCTGTACCAGTACAAACAGTGCTGCAAGTCAAACAACCTTTGGGAAACCAAAGTTATTCCTTGGCAAATAGAATGATAGAATCGTTAAAGCTGGAAAAGGCCTCCAAGATCATCAAGTCCAACCTGTGACCAATCACCACCTGATCAAATAGATCAGAGCACTAAGTGCCACATCCAGTTGTTTCTTGAACACTTCTAGGGTTGGTGACTCCACCATCTCCCTAGGCAGCCTGTCCCAATGGTTAACCAGACCCTTCTATAAAGTAATTCTTCCTAATCCAAACTATAAAAATGTTACTGCTTATGTTAAGTCCACACAGTGCCTTAAATAACATAAAAAGGGAATGAACAGTACTTTGTTAGAGAGGAAAGTAGGACCAGAGAAAATAGGAGGTCAGAAATGTAGTCACATTCACAAAGCAGGTTTACCTCAGCAGAAGCAAAGCACAATTAAATTTCCCTTTACTCTTCTAAGCACAACTCACATGGGGTCAGCACAAGTATTTATGAAGCAGTTATTGCTGACTGTGCTAGAACACCACCTCCTTTGCTGAGCAAACTAAACAAATTGTTGCTCCAATATTAAAGCCTATATTCCCTTCCCCAGTTCTGACTCAGCTTTGTCTGAAATAATTTTCCCAATTATGAAAAAGAGACCAATGTAATTTCACTGCCAGCTCCTTTCAGAGATCGATCCAAGGTAACACCACTAATGGTTTGTTTTATTAATGTGCTTTGTCAACTTTATTAATCACTCTCCATGAAGAATATTTGCTAAGGCTATTCAAGTTTTCCTGGTAAAATTAAAATGAAGCGAATGAGAGGAAAACCATCCCACAGTTACATGTGTTTGTAGTAAACAAAGGTGATGATTATAAAACTCTTGGTAGATGCAGAAAATTCAAGCTCAGGTCTCCCTTATTACTTTCCTGGGTGCCAAGATACCTCTGGATTTGATTAGCTTCATCCTGTTTACATGACTTGGGGATACTGGTGGATGAAAAACTGGATGTGTCTGCAGTGTATCTTTGTAGCCCAGAAAGTCAATTGTATCCTGGGCTCCACAAAAAGCAGTGGCCTGCAAGTCAAGGGAGGTGATTTTCCTCCTCCACACTCTACTCTCTGGAGAAGAATCTCTGATAGTGTTGACCAATGTGAAACAGATGTTCTCCAAGTATAACCATTTAATAGACCTTCATAAAGAATTAATCTGCTTGCTTCCCTTGCCTTTGCTGAACATTTTTCCCCTTTTTGTCTTCCACCTACAGCTTTGGTAGTGGTGAGGAACAGTGACAAAGACAGCAGTGAATGTGTTTGCTTTTATGGGCTGCAAAAGTCATGCATGGGTAAATTTTAAAACAAGTACAGGTTGTACTAATAGGTGTCACACAGAAAGAATAAGGAGCAGGAAACATTACTAAAGAAAGAAAATATATAGTTTTCCCAGCAAGATGACTGGATGAAGGTGAACATTAAACTGAACAGATGCTGCCTTGCCAAGTGACTCTTGTAATAGCTGCTCTAAACCAGACACCACTATAACAGCTAATATAAAGTTATTGATGTTGCTGATGGTACTGTGTCACATATTGCACCATTGTTCTGTCAGGTTCCTGCAGAAATTTCTGACAAATACAGTACTTACACTTTTCAGCCAGCTAGTAGCATTTTAACATGCCATTCTCAGGGAAAAAAAATAAAATAACATTGTCAAAGTCTAAGGAGAAACTTGCTTCATTATGAATTAGTCCACTGTCACCCACAGGAGCATTTCAGGCTCCTGTCTGCTGTAAGAAAAAGAAATAATTAGACACAGGGAAAAATGTAGAACAGAAGTATTTTTCATTGCACTTATTAGTAGCTAACACATTCCTGACGGAACAGACAGGAATCCCAAGGATAAATCAGCCACATGGTGGTGGCCAACACTTTCAGAAACATCATCCTACCTGCACCTAAGAGATACAGGCTGACACCCAGCAAGGATTTCAAAAGAGCTGGAGAGGAGTTAGGGACTTGTGTCCCATTTATTTAACTCCCTACCTAAAGTTCATAGAGAAGATTGGTGGAAAAGTTCAGAATTGAACTCAGAACTTCTGAGTTGTTCTGAAGCAGATGATGACTCCTTTTGTACCTTTTCCCTGAGATCAGCATTTCACACTACTTACTGCTAAGAAATATAGCTGAGTATTAAAGGTCATTTTATTTTTTTGGCTAGATTGTAAGCAGAAGTGTTCTTAGATAAAGAAAAACAACTAGATACTTGTGCCCTGGAGTGCAAAAAGCAACCTGAGATGAGACCTTTCCAGCATGATTAAATAAAATAAGGTCCTTTGTCAAAGGGGCAGCATCTATTCCAGAAAGAGCCAAAGAAGTTTTCTGCTGATTCACTTACTGCCTATCAAGACTGAATTATGAGTCCTGTCCCAGAAAAGGAACAGAAATTATCATCAGATGTTTTCTCATGGAGATTTTTCATGAAGATATATATATATTTGGCTCCTTTGCTCTTCAAGGTTAAAACAGAATAATTGTGGATGAACATTTACTTCTCCTGGCAAGCACAAACAGGATTTCAGTCACGCTTTCTGTGCAAAAGAGTTGGAAGGCAAAGTCAGAGTCATGCTCAAATTAAGATCTGGAATCTCTGATTTCATTGTGCCCTTCTTGAAATCAGGGGTGAATTAGAAATGTTCATAACCACAGCTTTTGCTGGCTGGCTTCACAGCTTTGTTGCCAAAACTGCCAATGGTCACAGGAATATCTGTTTGGGTGGCAAGGAGGGAAATAGAGAAGATGCTTCTACATAGCTTAAGTTGCTTGCAATTCTTTTGGTAAGCTTGCAATTATAAAAACATTTATGACAACTAAATTTGATAGCACAGACCAGCTCTAAAGCAGGTAAGAAAGTGAGATATCACAGCTTTTTCAGACCTTAATGGAAAAATGAAAGCAAGGTGGTGTTCTTGAGTCAGCAAAGCCACACATTAGCTATTTACCTGGTATTTCTGAATGACTCACAGTGTTCTCTGTCCACCACTTGGGAAATGATATGTTAATGCCTTACCAGGTATGGTAATGTCTGGGTATGTCATTGTCTGGGTAAATACAAATAAGTGTCTAAAGAAACATAGAAAGAGCCAAGCTAAACAAAGTCCATTTTAAAGGGCAAAGTGCATTCCATATTTTACACAGGGCTATGGATAAGTAGAAAGCTTGACATTAGATAAAGATGCAAATCTGGGAAAGGATTCTTAGCTTCAAAGGCACAGAGTGCCTGGGAAATTGAGCACAGTGGTTGGATTATACAGCTGAGGACTCAGCTGAGCAGTCCACAGAATTGGAAAATTGTCTTTCTTTTGATTATTGATGTATGCTGCTGATTTAATAAAAAGAATTTGGATGATGCATAGAATTGGAGCCTCCTTGTACTCCCTATCCAGTACAGAATAAATCAGCTCGCAAATATATTTCATATGGAAGGAGTTGAGTAAGACAGACAAGGTTAACTGAAGGAAAAAGAAAAAGGCTGACTATCAGGTAGAGAACACATACTGGCTGAAATGATGGCAGAAAATAAGAGTGTTGTGGATTTATGGGGGAATTTATGTAAGTATTTGTCAGCAAGAATGAATCTGGTTGACTTCCCAGAAATACCAAAGTACAAATAAGAGATCTGTTAAACTAGGCTGCTCACATTAATATCTCATCAGGGACAATTATTTGTGATACCATTATCACAGGCACAGCAAAAGGTAAAATGGAAAGAACCTAGTACCACAGATATATGTGTAAATGCAGGGACAGCCAAGCCATGCTCTGTACAATAACTTCTTAAACATTGTCTGACTCAACCCTGGCTGCACCTTCCTGACATTTCTTCTCAAGAGTTCCAAACCACACTCTTCACCCCATGAACCTCAGCCCCTTCCCACTGCACATGCCAAAGCAGTCCCAGGGTCCTCCCTCCCACCTGCCTGTGGTACCTCCAAGCACTAAGGATTCCTATTCTCCCTCCCTTAATCTCCTTCTTGACACCTTAAAATCCTACATCCTGTTCCAGTCCCTTGATGGCAGCAGAGGGAAGTCACAGGCTAACCATTACCCCTCATTTCCGTGGTCTGTGAGCTATTGGCCCCACTCTAAAGACCATCAGACCATTTCTAATCAAGATTATATCTTACCAAGAACATCATAAACATCAGATGGAGTAACGGTTCCACTGGTGGCTGTCGGAAGAACAGGTAGATTTGTCATTTGAGCCAATCAGTTCAATGCTACTGAACTCCCATCTGTACACATCAACTTCCATCTTAGATATTGCAGGCAATTCAAGGACAAGTGTTTAAAGTCAGTTCTACAAAGAAATCTAAATCTCACATCACTTCAGTGACCTGAAGTAATTTGTTGGTAAAGCAATGACAAAAAGGTCTGGCACAGTGTATATAAACCATCCTTTTCATCAAAGAATGAGAATCCATTTTTTTAGGGACTGTACAGCCCTTTTACATTTTTTTAGGAGTCAATTTTGCATTCATAACACTGAGCAATGCAAAATATTCTTTAATGCACTTCAGATGTTTGTTTGGGTTGTAGGCAGACCACAGGAGTTACTCAAACTCCATGGCAATGTGTTGGGAATGTGTCAGATTGCAAGTGTGGTTAGGAACAAACTAAAGCTTTGAGACAGGGGAGATTCAGATTAGATAACAGGTTAAAAATCTTCATTGTTAGGGTGGTCACACACTGGAATAGGTTGTCCAGAAAGGTGGTGGAGTCACCATCCCTGAAAGTGTTTAAGAGGCATCTGAATCTGGCAGTGGAAGATACAGTTTAGGGTCTGGGGGTTTCAGCAGTGGCAGGTTAATGGTTGGACTTGAGGACCTTAGAGGTCTCTTCCAACCCTGATGATTCTATGAAAGGAGAACTGGTTTTTGCTGCCTGATCAGATGTACTGCAAAACATCTACTAAATCTGTCCAGTCCTGTCCAGATAGATTTCAAATACATTGGAAAATTCCACAAGAATATGCTTTCGGTCTGTAGGGTATTCCCACCCAGCCTAAATCTTATTTTTAGAAAAGCTAAGTTTTCTCCATGCTATATCAAGCCTGCTTATCCAACTCTTCCATTTTGATGGATGTATTTAGGTCTATGTGACTAAACCTTGCCCCTTTCCATCCAAGGAAGAAGGAAAATAACATCATTTATGTACCTGAGGTGACACAAACTGTCACTTTCACATATCATGTCCTGTAATAGAGCTCAGTGCACATTTGCATGCTGAGTTTATTAAATACCATGAAACCTGCAAAGTTCTGGACCTAAACTACCTCATTGGCCTAAATGGTTAACTGGAAAAAACAAAATCCTTTGAAATAATTCTATTAAAATTATAGTACTGTTATTTGTAACAGTCACTTTTCATTTTAGTTTCTTATTGTTTTCAGGTGAAATGTCTGCTATCCTTAAAACCTTACTCAAAACTCTCCCAAAACCCATCACCACCAGCATCACAACAACAAAACAAAAAAACCAAATAAATCCTACCAGCAGCACACGGAAAATACCCTCATTAAGTTAGAGGTTCATAAGTTCAGCAGCTATGAAGTTCAACCTCTTTAATTATTTATTTATTTAACTGCTATTCTGAACTACATCCACAGCTACTGACTGTCCAAACCAGTTAGATCAAACTCAGGCCACTACTGAGTGTTCTTGTGCTCTTGGTCATCTGCAACCAAAACCTTTTGTCTTCTTTTTTTTTTTTTTTTTTTTTTTTTGCCATTACTTTTGCTTTCATTTTTTCACAGGCTTATTTGTCCCAGAGATGCCACTAGTCCCTTCAGCTCCACTACCCACAGACACCTCTGCATTTCCATCTATTTTCCAAAGTTTCTAGGCACTCCCTGGTGAGCACTGAGCAAAAAGCTATTGTCACTTACTCTATCACTCACTGGGTTGTCAAACAAGCTGGAGATGCATTATTTCTTTAATACCTCCTCAAGCTGACAAGATTGTACTAAATTGCATTATTATGTACTTCAGAGCACAAACAGGGCCTGAACCATTCCTGCAGTTTGCTCCACACACTTTGCAGGGAACAGGACAGATTATTTTTGCAATATTACTCCCATCCATTGTCTGCATCTTTTTTTTTCCCCCCAGCATGATTGCTTTAGGAAAGCTAATTGTGATATTAAATATGGTCTTTCTGCCTGCCTGTCCTCAGGGTAAAGCAAAGTCAAGAATGAAGCATGGTATTACAATCAAGCCTGACACATGTACAGAGCATGACCTTCTCTGTGCTCCCAGATACTGTGACTTCCCAAGCCAAAGGCAGATAGCAAAGTTAAAAGGCAAACATAAGCTGTATGGAATACATTTGGTCACAATTCAGGAAAAGAATGTTTTCTTACAAGTATTTCTGAAAAGAATAAAATTATTACTTTCCAGAGAAGATATATAGTATACTGTAGCATTCTGCAGAGTTCATTCTGTGCTCCAATGTGCATGCAGAAATCCCTGCCTGAGAAGGATATTTCAGACGTAGGCAGCACTTCCAAAAGCCAGTTTAGAATTTACCTTCAGAGAAGCTGAATGAGGGGAAGAGTCTCATCTCAACCCCTCCAGAACATCAGTGCACATCAGAAAAAGGGCTATTTTTAATATAGCGTGACAGATTGGACAATCTCTTCTCTACAAAGCTTTCTTTACAGCTGACATGGATAATATATCAAAACCAGCCCTTGAGAAGTTGCTCACTCTAGGACAGAAATAAGGTTATTATTTTGAAATTAACCTTTTTTTTGGTACAACTTATGCATCTTTCCATGCTTGGATAATGAATAGGCAAATGGTTGCACAGAAGGAAATACCTCAACCCGTGGAGGAAGGCAGGAAGTTCAAGGGTTGGGAGGGGTGGAAGATATCTCACAATAAGCAAAACATTCCCTGAAGTAAACGTATTAACACATGGGAGGGTGAAACAACTATTATTATTTCCTTTTTCAACATGCACTTTTTCCTAGTAACGACAGTAAGGTTGGACTCAGTGATCTCTGAGGTCTCTTACAACCCGGTTGATTCTATGATTCTATATTAAGCTGACTTTATATAAAGTTTTTGAACTGCATTTTCCTATTTAACGGCCGAAAAAAGCCTCTCGTGTCAGGACCCTGGACAGCGCCCACGGCACACCAGGATCCTTTTACATTTTCTTTTACGGACAGACCCGTTGCTCTGAAGAACAGAAATAACCCTTTGTGCCAGCACAGCTCAGAGCTTGACCCCAGGGACTGAAGCTCATCCTTTGCGGTTGTGCTGCAGCACATCTTTCTGCAAGTCATCCTCCCTTCCCCTTAAGGCTGCGGTGCCACAACGTGGCAAATCCTCAACACTTCCCATTCACTGGGCTATCCTAAGATACGGAACAAGAATCATAAAATCAACCAAGTTGGAAAAGACCTCAGAGATCATCGAGTCCAACCCTGCTGTGGTCACTAGACCATGGCACTAAGTGCCACATCCAGTCTCAGCTTGAAAACCTCCAGGGATGGTGAATCCACCACCTCCCTGGGCAGCACATTCCAATGCCTGAGCACTCTCTCTGGAAAAAATCTCTTCCTAATATCCAACCTAACCCTCCCCTGGCAGAGCTTGAGTCTGTGCCCTCTTGTCCTGCTGCTGGTTGCCTGGGAGAAGAGACCAACCCCCACCTGACTAAGAAGCAGGCACCTAAGTTCTGCCTCCTCTGCTTGGCCCTTAAGGTTGTCCTTCAGGTGAAGGAATACTATGATACATGCTAAACCTAATTTGGAGCTAATGCTTGATTTCTTTTAGGGTGTTGCTTGTGCCCAACACATCCTTTGTGACCAAGTGCCACTGTCAGGGCAACATTTCTTCACTGCCTAACACACAGGTCCTTGTGCTGCATGAGCAATTTGACAAGAACCATTTCATGTTTGCTTCGAGGTGGTGGATAAAAATATTGACAGGCACTAAGCCGAGAAGAGA
Organism: Acanthisitta chloris; assembly: GCF_000695815.1. Taxonomy (NCBI): domain Eukaryota; kingdom Metazoa; phylum Chordata; class Aves; order Passeriformes; family Acanthisittidae; genus Acanthisitta; species Acanthisitta chloris. The sequence continues at coordinate 29,929 of NW_008684337.1, read as the reverse complement.
TGCCCAGAACATATTAGTTTTGAGGTATGTCATGCAGCCTGGGGGTTGGTTTTCTAATCTATTTAATAAAGTTCTGTGTAGTTTTTGTGTGCTGATAAATGTTTTTAATTACTTTCATGACAGTAAGTCGATTACTTAATGTTACAGTCCATTATCACAGTATTCTTTTTGCAGCACATTTTTTGAATCTTAAAAAAAATAAAGGAAAAAAAAAAGAGCAAGATCAGCTTTTCTGACAAGCACTATTTTCCATAAAATTGAAAATTATGTTGGCACCTTTCAGGACTTCAGTTTGGGGTTTTTGTTGTTTGGGGTGAAGGTTTTTTGTTGTGGATTGTTTTTATTTAATTTTTTTACTATTACTATTCCCAAATCAGCCTTTCTGTGACTCAGAATGGAATTGGCAGTTGGCTAATACATTTTGAAGTAGCATGAAATTAATGTTCTGTACTATATTTTGAGGGAATAAGGAAATCTGATTAGTGTGAGACCTCCCTATCGTACACTGCAATAGCACTTTGCTGAAAGCTACAACTAGATCTGGAATATAAATGAGATGAAACTTATGAAAGTGATCAGCAAGTTATGCAGAACTATATATAATTATCTATTAACTAATTATAGCAGGTTTTGAGTCAGAAATATTGTTGAGGGGAAAAAAAAGCAGGTTGTCTCAAGCATGAGAAAAATTCCCTATTCTAGTCTAGTTATATATGGAGGGTTGAAAGCACTTGCTGAAGGTCAAATTTTGAAGTCATTATGTCTGTCTGGAAAAGCAGAATACAAAGGAATATATGCATAGCTATGTGTACCTTGATTTATAAAATGCAAGAATGTTCCTTCACTTTTACATGACACATTTGGAGAGTAATTCTCAACCTCTTTCTTCTTCATTGCTGCATTTGCATTGAAAGTTTGGTAGAGTGAAAGTTGTTTGGTTTTTTGGGGGTTTTATCTTATGTCAACGTGATATTAAAGCAGATTTCTGCTTGGAGTTTGGTTCACTCCTACCCAGAGGACAAATTTGTGCTCAACATGTTCAGAAATGTCCCAGGATCTGAATAAAGGAATTCCATTCTCAGTAAAGCAAATAAAACCTGCATTTGGTCACATCAGTAATCTGCTTTATAAAAGCTTAAATGCCATCTTTTTGATACCCAGTCCAGGTTACAGCCAACTATAGCATCAGGATCATCTTCCAAAGAGCCAAGTATTACGAAGCTTTAATTTTCATGTCAGAGCTTATGATAATCACTAATACATTACAAGGTGAGTAAATTGCAAAGCAAACAGTTACAGAGGCAAAGTATCAGAGCAAAGAATAGTGATAATCCGATATTTTATCATCAACAAGGGGCCAGCAAGACTTCAGCTGGAACTCAGATATCTTCATTCCACCTGAAGCACTGTGTCCAGTTTACTCAGGTTCAATTCTACTCATTCTTCTGCCACTAGATCAATATCTAATCTTCTGCCATGATCGAATATAATATCTAGATAAATATAGATGGATATCTCTCTCAATATATAAGATCTAATTCTTCTGCCATTCGATCAATATCTAGTCAGTAAGTTAATAATAAATAATCAATAAAATCAAATCAATAAATGACTCCACCATATAGAATACATAGAAAAACATCCATAAACATCATTTTGAGCTTCCTGATATCATCACTATATGCATGACACTGCTTTGTTCAGTAAACTACACTATCTACCACTATGGGTTTTATTAAATTCCAAAATTATGATAAAGTTGCAAATAAAATTACTGTAAGGTTTACATCAACCTCATTTCCCCCTTTCTCTCCCTCAGCATACTTCTCTTCCAACTCTCCAGCAAACAATCCTATACCTAGGCTTAAAAAAAAAATGAACAAAAAAATGGAACGTACATACTCTATTCCATAGATAGGTTCATAGATAGTTGGAATGGGGTTGGAATGGACCTTACAGATCCCCTAGTCCCAACCCCTGCCCTGGGCAGGGACACCTCCTCACTAGATCAGGTTGCTCAAGGCTCATCCAACCTGGCTGTGAACACTGCCAGGGTTGGGGCAGCCACAGCCTCCCTGGGCAACCTGTGCCAGTGTCTCACCACCCTCACAGGGAAAACTTCCTAATATCTCATCTAAATTTTCCCTCCTTCAATTTGAATCTGTTACCCCTTGTCCTGTCACTGCAGTTCCTAACACAGATCCCTCTGCAGCTTCCCTGGAGCCTCTTCAGATCCTGGAAGCTGCTCTGAGGTCTCCACACAACCTTCTCAAAAAATCCTGAAGAATCAATATAGTGTTTCAATTTAGCAAAAGCGACATGACGATGGGTTACAAAGAGATGAAATAAAATCATATTGCTAAACCTAACCTCCCAGGACACCATGGGAATTCTACATGGATCTTCATATTCATGAAGCTTAATTATAGCAAAATAACCAATCTGTAAAATACAGCTCCATTCAAGTACTCATTTCAAGACTAAAACATGAACAAAGAGAAGATGTTTCCCAGGAGATGCCTCTACAAGCTGTGCAGAGGCACAAATGTAAGCAAAAAAAAAAAAAATCAAAAAAGACAGATCAACAGATATGATAACAGGGAAGAACTGGAGCAGCAGTCAAGGAAAGAATTAACATACATTTGGGAACTAAGAGAGTTTAAAATATAATATAACCTGATAGCATCAAAGGTCTACAGCAGCTGCACTGCAGGTTACCTGCCTGTCACAAAAGCCACCACATTAAGCACAGAACAGACTGCTAAGAATTAGGGGGCAAAGAACATGCATTGCTTTGCCAGGAAGCATCACAAATGGGCACATGATTTCCATAAGTCAAATTTGCTAGAAGGGTGGTCAAACAGGTTATATTATGCCATTTCTGGTGATTCACCAGTAATTGCCATGGCCTCGGTGTTAGCCAGGAATTAATGTGAAAGGAACAATATGAAAGCCCCAGAGTGGGTGAACATTTCATTCTGAAGACAGAGAAAGTAAACCAGGAGTGCAGGTAAGTTGCAAGTACACAGTGTGGGGGCAGAGAGTCTGTGACACTCGTTTGCCATCGAAGACCTTGGAAAGGCAGTTAAGTACATGTTGGAGACTTGCTAAGGGACAGCTTCAGAGTGAACACTTTGATGGGAACCTGCTTGTCAAGAGCAGAGAGCTCAGCCCAGGGTCCAAGCAGAAGGAATACTCCCCTGGCAGCATCCTCTCTTTCAGGTGGAACAGAAAAGTGTTGTCACTACACAAGTGAGTATAGGAAAACCACTTGGCAAGGAAGCACAGTTATCTGGAAGAGTTGGCAACTGGCCATTGTCCAAAAGGTTTAGGCTCAGTTTCTCCACAGTAACTAGTAAAAAAAGTTGTATCCAATCCTAACTCCATAATTCACACCTCTCTGGATAGAAAATGTTTTTAAGTAAGAAATAGCTAAATAATCTCTTTGAGGCACTTCAGGTCCTAGAAAAGGGACAGGTATCAGAGGACCTGAATCTTTATTTCATTAACCTATTGTTAACAAACAGAATTTGTTGTTCCCCTTCCACCTTGCTTATTTTGAAAGATGCTGTTCTTTACCCACCTCCTCAAGCAAATCCTTCAGGCAGATTAACATGAAAAGTGATTGTCTATACAAAAACTAAGAAACATTTAGAGCTACTTTTCTCTTCCTATGAATATCACACAAACTTTCTCATTTAGACTGCAACTATTCCCTATATTATTATAGATAAGGCAATTTCAGAAAGAATAACATACCAGATCACACCTTTAAATGAATAAAAAATCCCAACTAATGCCTACACATCAGAAAGAAGACTTGCAAGAACTAGCCATAAATCCTATAATTTCAGAAGGGGCTGGAAGTAAATCCAGCAAGATTTAGCTGCTGGCAAGGTGTTCATGAGGTGCAACCTTGCATTCCCTAATTTCATCAACAACATCAACAGGAAGAAGAGAATAGAATGCTAGCAGAGGGGGAAAATGCAGAAGAAAACTGATCTTTCCTTGGTAATTATTTGTTCTGCAAGTTTAAAACACAAAAAACAATCCTTTTTATCAGTAATTCTTAAAATGTAATGGTAGCAGTACAAGGGAGAAAAATGGTTGTCTCAGTGCTGGTTCTAGCAGGAGTGGAAGAATGGTTCCACAGGACAAAATGAGGGAACTCAATCTTCAGTGCTCTATAGAGCTCTGAGCTTTTTCATAAACATGCTTTCTGTTGTGCATGATGAAATTTTTCCCAATGAACCATAGCTCCTTTCAGCCTTCCTACACAGACATACAAAAAAATGTAGCTTCCTAGCCCCAGACAGATTTTGCTGCACAAAGAGCTTAAGAATTGCCTTCACTAAAAATTCAGGGATGTAAATGCAGTCTACAACTTCCTCGTAAGGGGCAGGCACTGACATCTTCTCTCTGGTGACCAGTGACAGGACTCGAGGGAATGGCATGAAGTCGTGTCAGGGAAGGTTTAGGTTGGCTACTAGGAAAAGGTTCTTCAACCAGAGGGTGTCTGAGCACTGGAACAGCTCCCCAGGGCAGTGGTCACAGCACCAAGAGGTCTGACAGAGTTCAAGAAGAGTTTAGATAGTACTCTTTCTTTTCCACTATCTAGTCCTATACTTATAAATATATATGTGTGTGTGTATATAAACACTGGTCATTCAGTGTCATTTCACTCTAATATGGCCCAAAGGATCTGTTAACAAGAACCTCGGTTATCCTATCTCAGGGGAGTTTGTAACACTTACCCAAAGTCCTGTCAGGATCAGGTGTCTCTGACTGCTGTGCTCTGGCTTGCCAAGCATACATCTTCACAGCTAGGAGCCTTGTGAGCTTCAGGGACCTTTTCTGGGTCTTGGAAGTTCCTGGTTTTACTTTCATTGCTGAAACCAAGTACTTGAGTTGCTGCTGCTGTGGTAATTGGTATTACTTGGGGCTAAATTTTATCAAAGATTATATGACCTCCCCAGTAGCATATCTTTGTTTGCCACTTCTTTTTTACCTCTTGCCAGCTAGAGGGGTTTTATCTTCACTCATGTATTACATTTTTTATGTCCTCCAAATCCATCTACCAACAACCCCACATGTTCCTATATTCCACTATTTAATTCAGCATCAAGTTTTTACACTTTACTAACATCCTGAGTGATGCAAAAGCTACTTCCAGCAGCTTAAACCTGAAAGGGAGAAAATGTGAACTACATATATTTTGAAACATGTCATATTATGAAAATCACTCTTCTTTCACAAGGTATGAGTCTCAAAGCCTATGACTTCATTACCTACACAGAGCAGTAATGTTTTTGGATGCTTCCAATATCTATTTTCTACACAATTTCAGGTCTGTAACTTTAGACAGCGGTGAAAAAGAAAACCTCAGCTTCCCAAGCAGCACCTGTTATTGAAATGCTAATTTTCATTTAAATATAAAAGAAATAGCAACATTTGCATTTAAACTGCAGTGATTAAGCCCTGAAAGGCCAGAAATTAAGTTACTTATCTTTTGGGGGGATTTTATAAATCCCTGTCTCAGTAGCAAGTGGCGAATAGAACAAAACAGACTAGCTCTGGTCTTTGCTTATTGTAATTTTTACAGCTGCAAAGGAGGAGACCATAATATTTACAATTATGAAACTATTCTCACAGCAGACAGTACTCGGTGCTCACTAAAATACAAAGAGAAAAATATGAATGGTTCCATCAGTGCTATAAAAAACAGGAGGGGGAACAAAAAGACAGACAGACATCAGCCTGAGGAGCCAGAGAAACTAGAGTAGATGTATGATTCAAAATAGCATTAACTTCCAAAATGGGTCTGAGGCAAGAGAAGTGCAGTCCTGAAGAGCATAATATACAGTAAGACATTCAGTGTTAGATACCAAAATCAATCAGTTGTGTTCAAATCTAATCCTTTGTTTATTGCTTTAGATGAAAGTATGCTGATAGGGCAAACAAAGGTTTTCCTTCAGTGTGATAAATATTGTGCTGTCTTTTCTATACCACAGCCAGGGGAGAGAATGGAAAAAGCAAATTTGGATTCATATGATTTAAAAAAAAATAAATTGATGTTTATTTGGTTTTGTAACCAAACTGAGCTTGATTATTCATGCAGCTGCAATAAAAGCTCAGTTAGACTGTTTTACTTTTTACTAAAGAACCAAATCAGTCACTGCCACAGCCAGTTCTATTAAATGCACAAGTACAAATTATATTTGCCCTTTTCCCCAAGAAACAGACAGAAAACATATTTTAATGGTAAAAAAAAAATGAGTTATCTTTAAACAATGAGATTTTCAAACCTGCATCTCTCTTGAACTAGACGTGTTTTGGCACTGAAGGTTTTAGCTTCAGAGAAAAATTTTCAGTTCTATATGCAGACGTGTTTGTGCAGCTCAAATATAATACTAATAATTTGGTAATAAAACCTCTCTTAAATCCAATAACCTCCATTTCTCATGCAACTTTCCATGAAACTGAACACAAGAGACTGTCAAGGATGGCAATCCGTGGCCCTGGTATGGACTGGCTATAGAGAGCTCTATCATACAATGGCATGGGTTGGGAGGGAGCTTAGAGATCATCTAGTTCCAATCCCCTGCCATGGGCAGGGACACCTCCCAGGTGTTGTTCAGAGCCCCATCCAGCCTGGCCTGGAACACTCTCAGGGATGGAGCAGCCACAACTTCTCTGGGCAACCTGTGCCAGAGCCTCAGCACCTCACAGGGAAGAATTTCTTCCTAATATCTACCCTCTGTCAGTGTGAAGCCATTCCCCCATCTCCAGTCACTCCAGGCCCTTGTAAATAGTCTCTCTCCATCTTTTTGTAGGCTCCTTCAGGTACTGGAATCCTACAATTAGGACAGCCCATACAAGCCAACTTCTCTGGGCAACCTGTGCCAGAGCCTCAGCACCTCACAGGGAAGAATTTCTTCCTAATATCTACCCTCTGTCAGTGTGAAGCCATTCCCCCATCTCCAGTCACTCCAGGCCCTTGTAAATAGTCTCTCTCCATCTTTTTGTAGGCTCCTTCAGGTACTGGAATCCTACAATTAGGTCACCCCAAAGCTTTCTCTTTTCCAGGCTGAACAATCCCAATTCTTTCTGCCTTTCTTCAGAGGAGAAAAATATTTATTTCAATTTTCATACACAGAAATCAAAATCAATCATTCAAGTTTAGTAATAGGGGGAAGGAATAGAAAATCTGGAATCTTTAAATTATAAACTTCACTCTAAGAGGAAGCTGGAGAGGGACTCTGTGTTAGGAACTGCAGTGATAGGACAAGGGGTAATGGGTTCAAACTGAAGGAGAGGAAGTCTAGGTTAGGTATTAGAAAAACATTTTTTACTCCAAGGGTGGTGAGACACTGGCACAGGTTGCCCAGGGAGGCTGTGGCTGCCCCAGCCCTGGTGGT